>NW_022639591.1:430128-446294 GCF_010583005.1 Odontomachus brunneus
CGGTCGCACGTCGGCCGAAGGCATCTTTCTTTCCGCTGCCGCTTTCTGTACGCTAAGACATAGACTCGCTATGTCTCGTAGCTCAAAAACTATTGCGAATATCGCAAAACGGCACAGGACTTTCTTGCTCACCTCAATCCGTTCTACGTTCTCACCAAGGGTCATCATGGGACTTCGGAACACTCTGTATATATAAAGTCTATAAAATAAAAAGAACTAATAAATATTAAAAAATATTCAAACAAAAAATTTTACTCTGTTTGCCATTAAGACAAGTTTATATAGGTTACAAGTTTAAAAATATGTATAATTCTTTTTTAACATCAGTTATATTGACGACGGCTTTATAATGCTATTCTATATTTAAAAAGTTAATATATTATGAGCAAAAAAGTTCTGAACTTTTTTTTGCAAAATTTAATCTTTATTAAAAAACAAACAATAAAATAATAATCAGCAAAATATTCCCCGTTTGCATCAATAACCTTTTGCCATCTTTCGGTTAGCTTGCGAATTCCTTGACGATAGAAGCTCACCGGCTTCGAAGCGATAAAGTCATCAATGCATTTTCGTATCTTTTCAAATCTCACGAAATATGTATCAGCCAAGTGATGCTGCAGCAATCGAAATATGTAGCCAAGTGATGCTGCAATAATCGGAAGGTGCCATGTCTGGGCTATACGCCGCGTCCGGGAGAAGTTCCCAGCCTAACGCAAAGATATGGTCCTAAATCGCTTTCGCAACATGTGATCAGGCATTGTCATGAAGCGGATCACTTTACGACTTCGTTGGCCAGTAAATGGCCTCTTTTCTTCTAATGCATCGCTCAAATTGGTCAATTGTTGTTCAGCACAAATCATTTCAGTGGCTTCAGCAGCATTTTTCTTCAGATGAAACGCGAAGTGGATGGAAAATCAAATATGCTCTTTTGTTATTGCCATCGTGAACACTACTGATTTTTGAGGTTATGTGCCAAGCCGCGTGGCATTTTAGAAGGCAAAATGTCAACGCTTTAAAACCGCAAAAGGGCGCGAAGATAAATAAAATTTAAATTGTTATTTCGGTTGTATGAAATCTAAAACTCAGAACTTATTTGCTCACCTAATACATTAATTATGACATGTACAATTGATGGATGTGAGTTAGTTCAAACATAATTTCTGTTCTACCTGACATCTCTTTCCCTCTCTCTCTCTCTCTCTCTCCTTTTCCCTCCTTCTCTCTCTCTCTCTCCCCCTCTCTCTCATTAGTTACAAGTAAAATATTCGGTAATCTTACTAAATGCTGATTATACAAAATATATGTCTACTATATAAAAGATATCTTGTTTATTGTTGAAACAACATTTTACAACACTGGGCAGCTAAATAGTCATAATTGCCGTACGAAAGAAAACCTACAATGGTTTCAGCAAGTTATACATCATTATCGATGGAACTTAAATATCTAGTGCGAGATTTTTAACGAATATCTTATAAGATATACTCTTACTCGAATATCTTATAAGATATACTTTTTACGATACTCTAAATAAATGGAACTATTTGCAATTTTTACGCAATGATTTGCCGGTTCTCGTTGAGAATGTCGATTCACAAAAACTGAATGATTATTTCCAACATAATGGTGCATAATCGTATAACCGCCGAAGAGTGCATTGCTTTTCGCATGAAAAATTCCATCAAAAATAGATCAGACGTAATAAAATTGTAACATGGTTACCATGTTCTCCCAATCTATCTCCGCTTTATTGTTTTTCTGGAGATTATTAAAAAACATTGTTTTTGCAAGAACGCCGACGACGAGAGATGACATAAAGGAATAAATATTACTAGCATGTCAAAAAGTTGCTAGAAATTTATTACTTAATTTAGTATCTTCGGTTACAACGTTGCATTGATGTTCAGGGAAACGTTTTTAAACATTTACTAAATTTTTAATGTTGCATTTACTATTAACTTATTTTTTATATATAGCATTAAATAGCATGATAAGCATTCCGACATGAGAGGCAAATGGAACTCACGATAACGAAGCACTCCAAAAGAAAACTACTATGTTTACTATTATTTCTGGATCGCGCTGAAAATTGAATAAAAGTAGAATAAAAAGTATATTTGAAAAATTCAAGATAATCTCAACTTGCGCTTGACGACAATATTTCAAAGTCAACTAAAGTCATCACTTTTTCTTTGTCTCAAACTTAATTGCTTTATGTTAGTGGGTTGATTTAACTTTATCTGTTAACCTTCGATTCTAATAACTCAAAAAGTACTTAATGAAAAAAATACTTTAAATATTTTTTAATATTTTGAAAAGATTTTAAAGTCAGTTATTTGAATATGAAAAAATAGGAATTTTCACCTAAAAATTTGTAGGCGACTTTGAAAAGGTTACTCAAGGTCAAAAGGTCAAATCCGTATTTTTATCATGTGTCCCCTCTAAAGCATGCAACTTTTGTTTGAAAATCAAGCAGCGACTATGAAATTGCTGAAAGATTTGCGAGAAAATATGTGTCTATGTATACCTACAATGTAAATAACCAAATATGTGCATTATGCTGCAGTTATAAAACTGCTAAATGATATGTAAAAGAATATATGCACGTGCCTACATTTATTTATATTTCCATACATCCGAATATACTTGCACATGTGTCTTAAGGAATAAACTCGCTTTGAGTGTATACATGTGATACTGAAAGTGTGGACCAGAAAAAATTGACTTTTTCACCTATAAAATTTCGAGAATTCAGGATCCACCGCACCGATGTTAATTGAATTAGTCACAATTGAAAGCTTGCATCTACATTATATGAAAAAAATATCATTATCTTTTTTTATTATTGCTTTAATTTCTGAGATATTTTAATTGAAAGATTAATTTGCAAAAATTTCCAGAAAAGCTAATAATAATAGTGTCGCGACGTCATATATGACGTGAACATAGTAATCCTTTCGTGATAAAAAGAAATAATCGATGATTTTATATATTTAATATCATAGTATTACCGTGCTACTTGATTTCACATGCACATCCGCCTTGCTACTGTCGATTCCCTTTGTCTATTTGTCATTTGTTTTCCTTTTTTACTTCATCGTCTCTTATTTTCTTCTTCTTGTGTATGTGTATGTGTGTGTGTGTGTTTTCTACTTCTCTATTATATACTTCGCTATTCTCTTTCTTGACGTACCAATTACATGCAATTATTATCTGTAGTTTCTATAATACTCTTTACAACGTTGTATTGAGCTTTTTCCCTTGTTAGTGGGCGTCTGTCGTTGTAAAATTATTGATAACGAGACTCGGCGTTCGATGCTGCGAATATTCCCAAACAAGTATCTCCCAACATTTCGGCACGTCGGAGTGCGAGTAAAAAAATTATCGCTCGCGCGATATTGCATTCCACATAGCAAAGAGATGCGATAGACAGAGTTCGATAAACTTGTTAATAACATAGATCGCGCGTAGTTTTACTTTCTTTTTTTTTTCTCATGCGCTTCGTTGTGCAAGTTTACATTCACCCATGACAATTTACTCGAAGAAGCCTGGCTGCGGGAAAAGTTTGCACACAAGATAATATGTAGTGAGAAAAGTTTTGACTGACGTGGCAACGCATTTTCTTCCAAGCTGATAAGACTCAATACCGACATTCCTCATTGCATTCTGCGACGTGAACAGATAGTTTCGTAGTATTAATATCCGGGCTACCGAGCAGTCAGTCGCGGTACGACGCATGAAACGTCAATATTACGAGTAGGCGAGATGGGAGCAGATTTGCAAAAAAAATAAGTTGATCGAATGTTTACGTATTTATTATATTATTATTTATTTATTATATTTATATTTGTATTTATTGTGTAGTATTTTATGTCTTTATTACTTAACTATGTATTTATGGTTTATATATTTATTATAAGAGGAACAGAGTGGAATTACAGAATATTTCTTTTAGAACATACGTATTTTTACTGAAAAAGAAGAAAGTATGATTTAACATTATCGTATTTTCAATGGTGTATTAAGAGGATTATCACATAATTCATAAAGTTTACTATTTATTGATTAAAATTATGTTTATGTATATACAAAGTATCTCAGATTACCATTTTCAAACTTTGCGAGAATGCAGAATGAGTTGAGCTAAACATAAAAGTCTTATATCAATTTGCGATATTCGCGGTAATAGTCGAGAAAATAATTGTAAAAGTTAAGAAAAAGCGCGCGCTGAATGGTAGAAGGAGAAACACTCGTAACGCGACCCGATAATATAGCGCATGGATGTCAACGCTACGGTGAGTGAAAGAATAACGCACCACTGTCTGCGCTTATATGCGCTGCGCTCTTATATCTTGCCGTACCGCACCAAGACGAGACGTAGGAGATATAAGCACAGTATAGACTCTATAATAAGAGTCTGGACATAAGGAGATCTAGATAAAATTATGCAAGAGAGAGGGATATACATTCTCTTTCTCTCTTTTTCTTTCTCTCTCTTTAACTTAGTTTTTACTGATACTTACCCAATCCACACTGTTAATTTGGATGGAGAGTACTAAGAAAACATTCGAAGAATTGTAAAAATGCGTAGATATGTAGTATCATTTTATGATAATTCAGATGTTAAGGGATATAGAAAATCATATACAAAAATCTTGCACGTCGGACTTTATAAATATAAAATATAGAAATTATAAGATATATTATACAGGGAACCTTGTTCTCACAAGGTGATATCAAATTTTAAGGGTATGTACTATTCGTTAAAACAAATCAAAAAGTCTTAATGAACAGTACTCTGAAAACCTTTTATTTCTGAGTTATAAAGAATTTTATTCTGTGAAAAATAGAAAATAACTAAAATTTACAATAAATGTTCAATGTGCCCTCCGTCCATTTCAACACACAATTCGGCACGTCTCCTCATTGAAGATCGAACGTTCAAAGATTCCGGGTTTATTCCGTATTCGTTGACAACAGTTCTTCGTCATTTCAGAATTTATGTAAAAATTAGCCATCTTTCACATAACACAAAACTAGACACGGTCCACAATCCAAAGTTGAATACAACAATCCCTGCGTAATTAGGTGGTCACATACGGGCGTCCGTGAATGAACTGACTAAGAGACTTGGAAACTGTTGTCAACAAATATAAAATAAACCTGGACTCTTTGACCTTCAATGATGAAGCATGTCGAAATATGTATTGACATGAGCCGAAGGCACATTAAACATTTATTGTAGATTTAATTTATTTTCTATTTTTCACAGAATAAAATGCTTCATAACTCAGAAATAAAAAGTTTTCGGAGTACTGTTCATTAAGAGTTTTTGGTTTGTTTTAACAAGTACCTCTAAAATTTGGTAACACTCTTTTGGGAACACTCTGTATATAATTATAAATATAAGAATTATACTTAAATAAGGAACCAACAAAAAATGCTGTACTTTGTGAAATATTTCTTTTTATTTTCATACATTTCATTTTTATGGACAACGAAACAAACATTAAATATATGTAATTTTATAGTATGTATTATTTTATATACAGTTTTTCATAAAAATAAATAAAAATAAATAAATAACAATATGCAATTCTTTTCAAACTTTAATTTATTATTTACTGAAAATACTGAAATATAACGTTCATATTCACGATCAGATTTGTGTGATTTAAATATGAGCGGAATTGTCAAGATTTTATAGACTAATCAAAACTGGTTTCTTTATGTCCAGACTTTTATTATAGGGTCTCTAATCATAGGCAATAGTGCGTTCTTTTTCCCTTCCATCCGTTTCTTGACCAAATAAATCGCGCTAGACCTCGTGCGATTCCAGCGGCTCGAGCGCTCCTCCTTTTTTCACGCAATTTTCTACAATTCAAAGTTTTTATTTTTCTGAACCACAATTTTGATAAAAAAATCCTGAAAAAATATATCATTAAACTGTACATATATTTAAATATTTTTAAAAAATCATTTTTATCACCATCTGGTAGGAGAATACAATAATTTGAAAAAATTAAAAATTTCGTTTCAAGACACAGTTTCAAGACAACTTAATGTACCTTAGAACATTCATCAAAAGTTTCAGTCTTGAAAAAAACTGTCCATCTTTCCAAAGAAATATAGTATTTTATTAAATTTAGTAACATTTTGGTAAATATTATGCACAAATAAAGTAAAAGCATACTGCATAGCATAATGGCTATAATACAAACAAATGAACTTCTACATATTCAGATACATACTGCATAGCATAATGGCTATAATACAAACAAATGAACTTCTACATATTCAGATACATACTGCATAGCATAATGGCTATAATACAAACAAATGAACTTCTACATATACAGATAAGTAAAAATAAAAAATTCATAGTTGAACAAATAATTAAAAGTTATATAAAATCAATTAATATAACAATAAATTAATAAATTTATATAAAACAATCAGTTAATATATTTTTGAAATAGCGTTCTAAGGTACATAAGAAATCAATTTCTAGTAAAAGGTTAGTTGTGAATTTATAGATAAAAAATGAGATTATATATAATCCATTATATTATTTTATATAACATGTTCTCGTAATTCTTGACTGATAACAAAACTATAGTTATAAAAAATTATAAAAATCTCAGAACAAATATGAGTAAGTATAGATAATCATAGAAAATATAAATAAATTTACTGTAAATGTTAGAAAATACAAAAGTGAACTTAACTTACGTGCAAATAATCATAATAACACGAAACTATAGCTCTAAAGTGCTTATTTGGTAATGCAACAATTGATACTGATCAGTTACTGTCAAATATGACCACAATTCGTTTATGGTGGAGTGTTCCGACGTAGCAATGTTCCGATATTGGAGAGACTGTACGCGCATACACAGCATCATAATAACATCTAGGACAAACAATATAGGATATAGGATACCGTTGCTAGTCTCCATTATATTACTGCAAATTTTTTTTTTAATGTAAATAAAATATAATATAGAAATTTATAAAGCGGAAATGCCTTTTTTTATTAACGGAATAGAAATCCTCATGGATTCTTTTAACCCTTTGGGAAAAGCCAAGGGATGTGCCGGACTCTTACCGGCTAAAATCACCTCAAGTGTCCACAATGGTCTATTTGGGGCTATTCCGAGAACTGTTTATCACATTACTTCCAGAGCACTCTCGGAGATCATATGATATATTTTTGTTAGAATATTTTTATTTTACTGTATATGTATGATGTATGTTTGTATATTTATTACAAATATTGTTGAGTATTATTATTTCTCAAAACTTTCGATAATTTACACTAAATTGGTCAAAGATTTTATACTTAAAAAATAATGCAGCGAAAATATAGAATGTCTTATACTTAGCCTTTTTCGTGATTTCACGACATTTTTATGATATTATTTTAAATTTTTGCAAAGTTTTTTGTATTTCTTCTCAACGTTATTTATTTATTGAAGTCCTCGAATAATTGTTTTTTTGTAATAATTTTTAATAAAAAACTGTATGGAAAAAAATATTTTTTAAAGGAAAAGATATACTTGGTGCCATTTTGACATCTCCGATTTCTTTTAATGGATTTACACATTTTTTTAAAGTTAATAATTGCTAATAAGTTTATATTTACGAAATGTATCTATATATCCATATTTATAAAGTAAAAGCTTGGGAATATTTCGACATTATTTCATCTTCGTTTAAGTTTAGTTCTTCTTCGTTATTAATATTATTATACATATATTTATTACATGTTATTTCCATAACTTATTTCAAAGTTTCTCTAAATAATAAAATCTCATTTAATTTTATAAGTTTTTTATAATAATGTTTTAAAAAATATGTAAATCTTTGAATATTTGTAGAAACTAAAATCTTATATCAATCTGACAGATTGGCGGCAGAAATAGAGCAGACACTGCTGCGT
This sequence comes from Odontomachus brunneus, assembly GCF_010583005.1. Lineage (NCBI taxonomy): Eukaryota > Metazoa > Arthropoda > Insecta > Hymenoptera > Formicidae > Odontomachus > Odontomachus brunneus. Next base: position 438,071 of record NW_022639591.1, read on the forward strand.
GCAATTTGGCGGTAGGACCTCGGTTTTTGTCATCAATTTGTCATCAAATCATGTCAGCAGGCTGTACTGCCAGAAGGCAAACTTAATACGAACACAAATAACTACAGTTTTGTGATTCTGAACAAATTTGCTGCGAGTCTGCCAGCATACTTCTAATGCTTTATTATTAAGATAATATATTCATATATATTCAGTTATAAAACTGAATTAATATTATACTTGGAAAATATCGTTTACATATTGTACATTAAAACTGCTTCAATTATTGAATATAATTCTTGTCCGGTTTCTATGCAATATTTCTAATGAGAATGTATTAATACCAAATAATAACTAAACAGATGTCACTACAAGGGAACATCGGGAACCCGAATTCTTTAATTTTGATACACTTTTGTGAGTATATATAGTAAATCAATATATGAATAACGGTATATTCCATTTGTGCTCTATCGCTATTTAAAGGTATGATTTACACTCTCAAAATAAAAAGGACGATTCCACTTTTTCGTGTATTACTCTTAAATTAAACGAGATAGGAAAAAAGTTTTCGAATAAAAGTTCATTGGTAAATTAAATACTGTAATTTGACATAAACATAAATAAAAAATACCTTTTTTATTGTAAACAAAATTTTTATAGATATATTTTTATTTATGCTTATGTCAATTTACAGCACTTAACTTACCATTAAACTTTTATTCAAAAAATTTTTTTCTATCTCCTGTAATTTAAGAGTAATACACGAAAAAATAGAATCGTACTTTTTACTTTGAGAGTGTAAATCATAGCTTTATATAACGATAGAGCACAAATGGAATATATCGTTATTCATGTATTGATTTACTCTACATATTCACAAACGTGTATCAAAATCAAAGAGTTCAAGTTCGCGGTGTTCCCTTATAAGCGGATTTACATAAACTGCATACATTTCTACCACACATATAATATTAAGATAGAACTTCATTATATCATTTATTTTTCATACATATACCATTATTATTTACTATCATACATACTATTACTACATATATACTACATATATACATATATACATATATACTACATATTACTTACTATCATTTCTTACTTATCTTATCATTTCTTACTTATCTTATCATATATTATTCATTATTTATTACTTATTATTAGGAAAGTTGTTTCTAGCTCTTTCTACATTCGTTTTTCTTAAAATTATAATGCAACAACCAAAGAGGAAATTGTATTTAATAGTAAAAAATGCATCAGAAATAGTTATTTGCACTCGTAAAACAAAATAGCATCGAAGTAAACTTAATAACATAAATTTTTTTATATGTTTTATAGTTTTAATAATATTCATTGAAAATCAAATATTTGACTTGTCTTCAAAGAGTTGTTTTAATTCTTAAATACGTAAATGGCATAAAAAGTACAGGTCCTTTTTGCTGCTTGATAGGAGTATAGTAATTCTCGTGGAGGCATAGGATTGAAGTGAATAACTTTGTAAATTTTTTAATATTAATTAAAGAAGATTGATGAATGATCCCTTGTGATAATATATTGATGTTCTTTAATTAATAACTAAAAATTTACAAAGTTATTAGGAAAAAATGTAAAGGACATTTTTATCCAGTTTGACTAATGTACAAGCACACGACGGCAGATGTCGCCACCACAGCTGATCTACCATATCTCACGTGATCATTCACAAATCTTCTTTAATTAATACCTTAATTATTGTGGATATCGCAAAACGATTTAGGACTTTTATGTTCACCTTTATTCGTGCTATACCTACATGAGAACTTTGACGGTTGTTCTAAAACATCCTGTATAACATCTAAAGTCCATGAAAAAATCGGTAAAGGAAACTTCGGATAGTTTCCTTGTTAAACTATAGTTCTGAATTGGATGCATTCTGCAATTGTGGATAATTTTTATCCCGTTGTTCTCTTCAGCTTCTTTTACTTTGCGATAATCGTTAGGCCACGATGTTACGCGTCGAATTTTTGACGACACTCATTATGTCATTCAATATTTCTGATCAAAATGCACCGGGGGACGCGTTCGAAGTTCAGAAATGAAATTTTTGCGGAACGGATCGTCGCGTCGTCAAGTTTTCCTCCAAGGCAACATACGAAGTGAGGAGAATGTTGCGACGCAATATATTTCTCTCTTTCATAAACACGCTGTTTGCGAACTCGGCATGAGCAGTTCGTCGTACGAATCGCGTCGAGTCCCGCGATAGTTACAAACGACGCGTGAACTTTGTCCATCTGTGTGTGATGCAATTTTTCGAGATATATTTGAATTAAGTTAGAATGACCTGATATTGCGTGAAGCAGACTTCATTTAAAACACCAAAGTATCTGCTCTGCATTAAATATTAGCAAACACAGAATATAACTATTATATAGAAATTGTAACATAAAACTATTACATAAAATATAACTGCTGTTATATATTATTAATATTAAGATTATTTAATGTTGTTTCATAATTGTCACATAATTGTATTTCAAAACTGTTATATTATTTTGTTAATTACTGGTTATAACAATATAACAACATAACAACTTAACTTATATTACATAATATAACATATTATGTAACAAATATAGTGCTCGCATTATGTTTATGTTATATAATATTTTTATATGCAAATACCGGATTATCCTTTATAAATAGCGCCAATTCCTCGGTACGTAAAGTATGATGTATTAATATATACAGGGTGCCTCACAATCTCTTCCGGGCATTTTGTGGGGACGTAGAATGGGTTGATGTGAGCATAAAAGTCCTATATCGTTTTGCGATATTCGCAATAATTATCGAGATATTAATTGTAGAAAATTTGCGAATGATCATGCAGGATATAGTAAATGAGTTATAATAGCGACGACTGCCGTTGTGTATTTATACTTCAGGTCAAATTGAACAAAACAGTATTCTACCATTTTGCAAATAATCACATAAATTTTTAATTATTAATTAAAGAAGATAAGTGCATTATCATGCAAAATCGTGTAATAATCTTATTTAATTAATAATTAAAAACCTATGTGATTATTTGGAAAATGGTAGAGGACTTTTTTGTTCAATTTGACCTAAAGTATAAGTACATGACGGCAGTCGTCGCTACTATAACTCCATATTCTGGAGTTACCATATTCTGCATGATCATTTACAAGTTTTCTACAATTAATATCTCGATAATTATTACGAATTTCGCAAAACGATATAGAACTTTTATGTTCACATCAACCCATTCTACGTCCCCACAAAATGCCCGGAGGAAAATGTGAGACACCTTGTATAAGAACAGTGTCCATAGTAAAACTTATAACACAATACTTACTCTTAAAAAAATGTAGCTCACTTTTTCATTAATGATAATTACTTTTGTCAGTAACACAATCAATATCATCAATATATCATTTATGGCGATGAGAATGAATAGATTTTAATAGATGATCTATCTAGAATAGCAAGATCCTTTAATATTATTATGCCAATATTATTATGTCAAAATTTATGTTGGCCTGTGTTATGTAACTGTTATATAATATTTTAGTAATAAAATTATTTACATGTTATGAAATAGCGAAATTAAAAAAACTTATAATAAAACAGTTATAATAATTAAAATAAAATAAAATAAAATAATTATACTAATTATCTTCTATATGCAAGAAACGTTTTAATAATTATCGTCTATGTATAACAAATATTTTATACGTCCTAAGCGGTAGTCGTAGAATCTCACAAGGAATACGTATGCACTCAAGCACGTGTATTAATTAACACGTGTTAGTAAAACTGACAAAAACGACCGCTAGCGGGATAATGACGTGCACGAAGTTGCTATTCACCACGACAGCTTGCGATAGCATAAGATAACATACGCCGTCAAGAGTCGCGGTAAACGGCTCTTCCTGCCATTTGCTTTCGAGCATACAACGAGCGTAATAACGCTTCAAGCATTTCTGCCATAAACTCAACTATAGTTAAGTGTCGGGATCTCAGCTGCACGGAAACTTGCCCCGCGCGTCAGTACATGTTTACATTAGATTTGTTCGCGTTGCTTGTACTTTTGACACTTTTACATCTAATGTCCGTTGCACAGCAGACACGATAAGCGATATTCAATAAGAGCTCTTCTTTCTAAAGAGAGATCAGTATTACAACACTAGGTATAAAAGTGTCAAAAGTGCAAGCAAAGCGAACAAACCTATTTATACGCGTATATTTTTACATACGTTTTCCCGTCTTATTGTCAGTGTAATGTATTGTAATTCTGCGGTAATTAACAATACGCTGTAGACGCAATAATTAAAGCAACGCAGAATTTTGATCGTTAATTAAACGGTGATTGCTGCAGCAGCAGCTATCGCTGTTCTCTCTGACTTCGTTATTATTTGGTCGAAAATAAAATCACAAAGAGCAGTGAAGATATATACAGGATATCCTAGAACAACTTCCGAAGCTCTTATAGAGGTATAGTGCATATTGAACTGAATATAAAAGTTCTATATCGTTTTGTGATATATTCGCAACAATTATCGAGATATTAATTAAAGAAGACTTGTAAATGACCACACGAGATACATCTTCGTTACGTTTTTTGTTTGTAACAGTAATATATTTACATTTCTACAGTAACAGTAACAGTAACTGAACTCAATCGTTACTTTTATTGTTATTTTAATTATCTCTATTCAATAGATAATATGTATGTGTGCGCTGTTTGCGCGCTGATAGCGTGTATTAGATATTTTTTAATACATAGAAATATCTCAAATGTTGCAATATTCACTGAAAGACCGTATGTGGTTTTACTTTATTCTTCATGTAAAAATGATTGTTAGTGCAAAGTTGGATTTTGCAATTTAGCTGTTGAAAATTTTTGGTAAATTTAATGTGATAGGTATACTTACAAAGGAACCTCGCAAACTTGAAAATTCAGATTTTAGTGAAACTTTGCCCAAATATAGGTTAGATAAATAGATGAATTTAAATAGTAATAATATTCAGTTGATGTTAAGAAACAGTTTGAAGGATTTAAATAGTAATAATATTCAGTTGATGTTAAGAAACAGTTTGAAGGAGTGAAATCACCTTTCAAAGATACAAAAATTTTCGATTTTTTTCAATATATTTCGTAAACTAAATAAAATATCAAAAGATATTTTATACAAAAGTTTCATAGAAAAATTTTTTCTATTTGTTATTCATTTTTCGAAAAAAAAATATTTTAAAAAATTCATCCTTTGTTCTTATATAAAAATGTATCTATTGCATTAAAAAATTATAAATTTATTATCAAGTTAAGATAAGTTATGTTATATTCTACATGTGTGTATCCATTTGCACACACATTTGTTACGTAAAATAAACAATATATATTGTCAATATTAAATACTAAATTAATAATTGCATGATAATTAGAAGTTATGTGATTATTCTTACGCACAAAAGCGTAAGAATAATCACATTAAATTGTTACGTAAAAGAATGATTTATCAATATAATAAAAATGAAATGTGTTATATATACATGAAAACATGTCGAGCTAATAATTGAACAATGAACTTTCTTATGCTTTAATATAATTATAAATAGGGATACACGTCAGTTATAACAAAGAAAATTATACGGTTCTTTTTGATAAAATAAAAAAAAGAGAAGAATAAGAACCTATTAAGGGCCCACACAAGCGTAATAGAGTGATATAAACTAAGTATATAAAAAAAACTGTTAGTATCTGTCCTCAAAGATGTGTAGAAGTAAAAAAATTTTTTATTCTATTAAAGTATAGTGTAAAGAATTTTTGCTCCGGCGATTTTCCAAAATGTCGAGTGAAATTGAGCAAAAAATGTACATTAAATTTTGTTTTTGCAACGAAATTATATAAATATATTGGAAATATTGCAAAAAGCCTTTATCTATTAAAACTTACTCTATCAAAAACAAGAGTTTTCGAGTGGCACAAAATGTTCAAGCAAGACAGAAAACGCGTCGAAGGTGAACCACGCTCTGGTAGACCATCCACTTCAAGTAATGAGCAGCACGTCGCTCAAGTCAGAGAAGCTTGGGCCAATATATTAGTACAACCAAACTTTGATATTTCTGCTCAGCCAAGGTTGAATCGAAATACGATATCCAATGTTAAAGTCCTATAGTAGGCAAATTCGTCAATTACAATTTTAACTTTACATACATACATACATACATACATATATATATATATATATATATATATATGTATGTATGTATGTATGTATGTATGTATGTATGTATGTATGTATGTATGTATGTATGTGTGTGTATGTGTGTGTATGTGTGTGTGTGTGTATGTATGTATAACATCTTACAATTATGTAGTAAAATAATTAATATAAGTTGGTATTTAGAAGTTAACTCAAGAAAATTAGAGCTCAATTGATTAATTTAAGAAAAAAGTCGCATTACACGATTGCGAAAGGTCGAATAAATGAAGTGCCGCGCATCAACGGCTAGAGCCCTCCATTTCAGAATTCGATTAATTTCTATTTGAGGAAGAGCATAATTCCATCTGCGATATGATGCTTAAGTGCCTTGCATCATATATACGTATATAACGATTTTGTCACGCGCCAAAGCGCGCGAGAGATGCAAAGCAAAAAGTATCAAGCGCAAATGGAAGCGACAAGCGACAATAAACGTTATACGAAAAGGCAGCGCTTACTACACGAGAAAAGAATTCGAAAGGAAGAGCAGGAAAAAGATAGAAGGAAAGAAGATACGGCAGAGAAAAGACAAACTACCGTTAATGGTCAATTTCAGGATACGGACTGGTTTAAGAGGGCAAACGAAGTTTAGCGCGCGCACAATTGTCATTGCCGTCGTTGCGCCACGGAAACAGAAGGAGCATTTGCAATTAAAAGCGGAAGATCATGAAGAAGTCCCGTGAAAATTTAACTCGACTTCACTGTCAAGAATCCTCTCGCCCGATTACGTCACGAGTGCCATCACGTTCTCCAGAAATGGAGCACGAATATCAATTACGTGGCAGACAATGACGAGAGAATGAAACGTCTTTCTAAAGTTCATACAATTCTCTTAAATTAATAAAATTTCTGTATTCTCAACACGTAAGCAAGCTCTCAAGGTATACAACAAAACTAAGAAGAAAAAAAAATAATTAGGAATCAAACACAGATATTAGGGCAAATAATATTTTTTTAATCATAGAAGCATATATTTGGACATGTAATAACGTACGCTTCAAATTTCCAAATTTTCCGCACTTGGATACATGGAGAATCCACTTTTCACATCAATTATCTTCAGAACTCTAATTATTAATATTAATTAAATTCAATAACTATTTTTAATTAGAATGAATTAGTTGATTTATTTTTGTTTATTCTTTTCTACAAATTTTAATTATTTTGTTTATCCATTTTTACTTATACATTTTTATAAGTTAGAGAAAATACTGCTTTAGCCAGAAGTCGTCTATTCTGTATTTGAGCTACATTTCTATATTCATTTCTTCTGTAATTCCCTTAACCCTTTGTTGCACGTTGTTTTCTAGTGAATATAATTTTGTGAAACTTATTACCCGGGGGTTGTTGGGGTCGCTGAGTACAAATCCAGTGTGAAAAATACAAAATTCAAAATAGCGAAGCTAATGTGGTGGATATGCCTAAAATAACTAAATATATTTTTCTGGCATATCTTGCTGAAATATCTATTTTAAATAGAAAATTTCAAGTAAATTCGGTCGCTTTTGATAATTTTGTCCGCCATAATTGGATCCGCCACTTTAAATTTTGAATTTTTGACTTTGGATTTGTAATCAGCGATCTCGAAAATTCCTGGATAGTGATTTAGAAATATAAGTTATTAACAAAAATTTTATGCAAACAAATTTAATCACTAAAAACGACAATTTTTTAGTATATATTTATTAATAATACATTATTTATTTTAAATATAGTTCTAAAAGTTGATTTATTAGTTAGAGAAAGTTTTTAGCAATCCAGCTTTTAGCAATACCAAACATGTTAGAGCAATACGTGGAACAATTAATTTATTGAAAAAACAAGCTTGGATGATAGGTGTAGCCATTAGAGCTACACTATGCAGCAAAGGGACTATGCACTAAGAGACAATGTCTTAAAACAGCAATAAACGCTCTCCTCTCTCTCTCTCTCTCTCTCTCTCTCTCTCTCTCTCTCTCTCTCTCTCTCTC
>NW_022639591.1:446499-455886 GCF_010583005.1 Odontomachus brunneus
TCTCTCTCTCTCTCTCTCTCTCTCTCTCTCTCTCTCTCTCTCTCTCTCTCTCTCTCCCTCTCTCATGGCGAAATAAATCGTAACAAATACGGGGTAAACTTTATGAATGTATCCCTATTGGATGGTCGAGAAAATTTCGCGAAGTTTATGTTAAATCTCTCTTCCCTTAATGAAAACGTCGAGGTATCGATAATCTTCAAATTATAAACTCCGTTGAAAATGAAGGACTGCCGCGAATTATGCGGCTCAATGGAGCGAGTAAGTAACGAAACTTTTAATTCGAAGTAGACGTTGCTTTGGCTGAATTTTCATTCAAAACATAGTTGCCAAAATATTTAATCTCAAAGTTTAAAAAAGTTATATCGATTTTCGAATGGCGGCGCTTGGCTCACCAAGCAATCAGAATTAAATTTTTAAATTTGTAAATTGGTAATATTTCTTCTCCACATCGCAAAATACGTCTTCTTCAACGAACTTCGGCAACGGGTGCAAGGCTTGTTTCGACAGAGGATGAAAAGAATCATGCGAGGATGAAAATAGATTGCATATTCCCATGAAGAGAAGCTGAAGACAAGAATAAAGGATAGAGATATGCTGAATAAGATATCTTTTCTGTCATATAGCATTATAGAAATGATTGATATAGTTGAAACAAAAGAAAGTGTGAGTGTAGTGAAAAAAAAAAGAATGCGTTTTGATCATGTGATCATTTTTCTTTCTTTATCTTCTTTATCGAGTAGACAATTAAATAGGAAAAATGTCTTATTCTCTATTTATTTCTCTTAGTAATGTAACTTTTAGTTCTTTTTTCCATTAGAATGCGACTTTTCCACGTAGAATTATTAATACTGATTAACTAGTCAAACATTGGCACTAGCAATATCGGCGGCCAAGAGTCGGCAAGTATTCTTACCCTGAAACTAGTTGACAAACGAGCCATAAAATAAACCATTATAAAATACAATATTGGACTAGTGTAAAAGCTAGAGAGAGATAGGTGAAGTTCTGACTTTGATACGAATCTAGTACTGAGCTACAGACAATGCTAATACTGTATAATAGCATTGAGCCATTTTATTACGATTTCATTTCTTTTTATAAAAACTAAAATTGCAAACCTGTAACCATTAAATCTTGTCAATACAAAGTGGGGCAAAAATCTGGAAACTCTCAAATATCTCATAAAAAATGCATTTTTGAAAAACAAGTTTCAGACAAAAGTTATAAGGTTTAAAAATACGCAATTAACAGTAATATCCATTTGACCTTACCAAAGTAATGTTGCCAAGGTTTGGTCAAAGTCAATCTGATATTTTTTCATGAAAACCTCAATTTTTTATTGCATATTCTTATTACCTCGAGAGCTTTGCAAAGCACTATAATAAATTATTTCTTCATTAAGTATTTTCCGAGTTATGAGACACGAAGTTTACAATACCGTCGGCATTAGCATTACCCAAAATATACCTTGCATGGAGGTTGCACTGTCGGATTTCTTTTGTATATATATGTGTGTGAGTGTGTGTGTATCTGTGTGTGTGAACGTGTGTGTGCGCGCGCGCACGGATATAGGTTCTTGAGCTTAATAAGGAATCTGTTTATTTTTGTAGGTATATTACTTCCGTAAATATTCAAAGTGTGTTTTTTCTGTCGCTTGACAATATCCTAGACCAACATAAAACGAACATACACACGCACGCACGCGCGCACACACACACACGCACAAAGGGGGATAAATCCGACCGTACAACCTCAACGCGGTACATCTTGGATAATGCTGGCGTTACTGTCACTTTCAAGTTATAACTCAAAAAATATCTAACAAAAAAATACTTAATTATAGTGTTCTAGAAAGCTTCCAAGATAAACTACAAAAATATGCAATAAAAAAATAGGAGATTCCATTAAAAAAATCAATGTAACCTTAACCTGATCTTGGCAACATCACTTATGATCAAATCGATACTACGTTGAATGCGTCTTTTTAAATCTTATCATTTTTGTTTGAAACTTGTTCTTCAAAAATATATTTTTTATGAGATATTTAAGTGTTTCCAAACCTTTGCTCCACCCTGTATAATATACTGCTTTGTAAAAATGATATTTTCTTACAATGCCGTCTCCTAATGGAAGTTAGAAAACGGAGGACCATAGAAGGAGGAGAGTGTATTAGGTGGCGGCGGGACGTCGTGCGTTTGGGACCTGCATATCTTTTCGTTCTAGAGAGAGAAAAATATCGAAAGCGCGGTTTGCTAGGCCGCAATTCAAACACGGTCTTTCGCTTGCCAGGCGACTGCTCTAAACCACTGAGCTACCTGACGCTCCACGCTCATGACACTTTCCTCTCCCTAGATAACGCTCAGAGATGCCATTCGGAAGCGACATCTCTGGCGCGATCCCGAACGCACGGCGACTACAGAGAGAAACATTGTTACTGTAACAAATGGTACAGCTGTCAGGAAGCGATTATCATAGCGATCTTTACTTTTTGAGACTGTCGTGCGGAACAAGGATCTGATGCTTTGACCAAACCAATCTCTAAAGTTCTTAAGCCAGGATGTTCTTCTACGATCAATTTCTCTTCGGCCCACTATCTTTCCTTGTATTATCAGATGCAGTAATCTGTATTTTTCTCCTCTCATGACGTGCCCAAGATATTCCACCTTACGCTTCTTAATAGAGAAGAGAATCTCCTTTTTCTCATTGAGTCGTTCCAACATTTTAGTATTGCGTATACGTTTTGTCCACGGAATCCGGAATACACATCTGTATATCTACATCTCAAACGCTTCTATCTTTCAGTTTAAAGCTTTGTTAAGCATCCGTTTCTCCATACCATATACAATACAGCAGATACATAGCACTTGACCATCCGTATCTTGAGATCAATATTCAGGTTGTGATTGGTAAGCAGCTTCTTTAAACGGACAAAAGCGTTACGCACCAGTTTAATGCGAACATTGCATTTTCCATTGCAATAATATAGTAACAGTAAGTGTACATCCTACTATTTTCTACACAATACAATATCCAAAAGCGGGACGTAAGACGTCTAAAGGATGTTTAAAAGACGTCTTAAAGATATTCTCAAGACTTCTTATATTCTGACTTCTAAAAGACGTTTTAAAGACGTTTTATGTCTCGATTTTGGACATCGTATTGTATGAGATTTTATTTTCTCAGCGAAAAGAAGTATACGTATTTTTAACGTTTCGAAGTCAACTACATTTATCTACCTTTAAATCGTTAATAGATATCTATTCTTAAGCCTTGGCACACACCATATTTGTATAATGCTCACTATTGATATTTTTTTCATGATAAAAAATTGCATTAATAATTTTATACGTCCTTTTTTCTATATGAATTTTTATGTTGTATATAAGTTTGGTTTATAAAATATCTCAACAATATCTCATAAGCTCGTTTTTCCTAAGTTCGTTTCTAAAGTTTCACTAGCAGTGTATATGTATATATTTAATATCTGTACATACATTTTATTTTGTGTTAAAAATAAAAATTTTATTAAATACATTTTATTTTGTGTTAAAAATAAAAATTTGAAATAAATTGTTGATATCTCTTAATATACGAGTATATTTGGATATATTACGTAGAAAGAGATATCAACAATTTATTTCAAATTTTTATTTTTAACACAAAATAAAATGTATTTAATAAAATTTTTATTTTTAACACAAAATAAAATGTATGTACAGATATTAAATATATACATATACACAATTAGATACAATAGCTTTAACATTTCCAAAGTTTAGTTCCAGAGGAGTTTTTTGATTACACGCAATATATTTATATATTCATGAATTATAACTGTTAATTATTTCGAGGAAACGACTCTGTCGGAATAATCAATATTCATGATGCACGAATAAGTACACATGTTATGCGTAATCAATAAATTCGATTGAAATTAGGATTAGTAAATTAAGTTTCTTATACTACAATGTACGACGGCGGCGATGATGACAATACCTAGACAACACAAAATATTCTGAGAATATTCTAACAAGATGAATTTCATATATTCTGAGAATATTCGGAAAGAATATCATGGTTTCAAGAATGTTCTGAATATTATTGAAATATTATTTGTTAAATTCTCAGAATATTCAATCAAAACAGAATATTCAAAGATATTTTAACAAAATGATTTCTATGCATCTAGAAAATATTCGGAAAGAATATTCTTGCATGGTTTTCAGAACGTTATGAATGTTATTAGAATATTTGGAATATGTTATTTGGTAAATTCTCAGAATATTCTAATAACATTTTAATAAACCTTCACATCACCAAACATTGCAATAAGGTTATGGATAGATTACAAGCTTACACATTTTAATGAGCATCCCAGGTCCAACATAAAATCATTTTGATGTCAAAATGATATCATTTTGACATCAATGTTATGAAATTGTCATGAAAATGGTATCGTTTGACGTCAGAATGACACCACTTTTATATCATTTAACGTCATTTTGATTTTTATATGACTTTGTGTTCTACCTGCCCTACTGAAAAAATTCAACTGAGATCTCAATTAAGAACTCAATTACAAAGTAATTACTCTGTCAAAATATTGCAAGAGGAAAGAAGGAATATTCTTTTGTGAGGACGTTAATGTTTGATTACTTACACAATATTAGAGATGTGCGAATCAAAGATTTTTTTATCTTGAATCGAATCGAATCGAATTTCATATTTTAATTTCGAATTCAAATCGAATCGAATCGATAAAATTTCACTCGGATCGAATCCAATCGAATGAAATCGAATCGAATCTTTGAAAAAATTTTTAATTAACATAATCATTGAATTTAATATGAAAATAGGAACTTCAGTGGAAGAGATAATATTAATCATATGATATCAATTTATTTTAAAGTAAGATATTTATATATATTTAAATATTTCCGCTTTATAAAAATATTTTTATTTACGTATATTTAAATTTATAATAGGTTGTAATAGACAGTGCATGTTGAAACAAATTAAACTTATCCATAGACATTATCATAAATTAAACTTATTCTTAAATCATCTTGTGCAAAATATGCAAATAATAATGCAAATAAATGATCTAATTTTAAAATAAAATGAGATCTGCACTATATTATAAGAAGTACATATTAATTCTACATAAAAGACTAAAAATCTAAATTGAATAAAAAGTTCTTGTCAGCAATATGTCAACAATACGCACAATTAGTACGTAACATATATATATATATATATATATATATATATATATATATATATAGAAAATAATCTTAAATAAAATTTAAAATAAAAAAATAATCAAAACTCTTAAACTGAAAAAGTTTGATTAACTCAGAGTATTCCTTTTTCAGGATTCCATATCCAATTGAAATGCCGTTAATTTCTCTTCAAAGCGCGGATGGTCAATAGCTGACAAATTGTCATGACAAAATATAATTTGTCTCACATTCTCTGAGGTATCACATGTAAGACGTAGTCAGCGTATGTGCACGATTCGTATTCGAATCTTTTCGATTCGAAATTTTCGAATTATTCGGATTCGAATCATAGGGATTCAAATTTGAATCGAATCGAATTTTACTTGATTCGATTCGATTCGATTCGAATTCGAATAATTCGCATATACACAAGCGTGTACACAGTGTAGAGCGAATAGTTCGTTCTACACAACATTGTATCATTATTAATCGCATTGTGATTGTTGTTACGTCCTTTGAAACATTTACCGACAAATATGTCATTACATTTTTTAACGATATAAGAGTATATTATAAATATAATCCACCAAGATATCATTACAGCGCATTAGCACTAGTTCCCGTACGATCGTTGTGGTTAACCCGTAACAGGTATCATGCCTTTTTAGTCAAGCTATAGATATAATGGGGTCGGGCGGACCCCAATAAATTTTTGCCATTTTTAACATGATAATAAAAGATAGGAAGAAAAACACTTTATAGTTCGAAAATAATACTTTACGAATATTATATTACAACTAGACATATATAATAACAGTCTCAGTTTTTCAGTAATCTAAAAGAAAACGTTAACTGATCATAAAATGAACACAATGTGGACAGTGTTGAAATAAAATACACTGAAAGACAATCGAAAAAAGGAAAAAATTTATGTTTTAATCTAAGTCTACAAATTATAGATTATATAAAAAATATAAATATAAATTAAATTAAATACAATATTAAAATCTTAGAAAGTTTTTAGATGCAATCGTTACAGATAGTGCTTGCACATTTGGTGCATACTGATTTATTGCATCTAACATATACTTCTTCGAACTTCATATCTTTACTTCTAGAACATTTATTACATCTTACTCTGGATGACAAAATAATTTTAGATCTTTCAGTTTCTTCAATTTTTAAAATAGATGAAATTATTAAACGCAATGACTTATGAATATATTGAATTGTAAGACGTTTCTTAAGTTCAAGTTCTACTAATTCAAAGGCAAGAGCTTTTACTCTTTTGCGTAAAGAATGAGTCATATTGAGCTAAAGATTAAGAAAATTATTTTCATAAAAGTAACGGTACAATGGAGTCACTGTGACCCCAGACGAAAAACAAATGCATATCATTCACAGCTACTTACAAATAACTCGATGATCTTTTCTCCTGTCACACTGAAAACTGTTACTCGAAAGGTATTGAAGATATTAGCGCCATATAGTGGATAGTTTAGGAATTATCACGAAAATAAAATTAGTTGGGGACCCTGGAACCCCATGGTACCTGTTAAGCATTGAACAGCATAGTCATCTAAAGATGGATGACTGTCTGACACGGGATCGAATCCACGCGAATTTCACGAATAAATGAAATGACACAAAATATGAAATGTCAGATCTTTTGTTATTTAGACAAAATAATACTTCATTATATTTCCCTCAATCTATTTTGATTAATAATGATTTTTCACTGAGTGAAATTATGTAATATTACTGTAATAATATGTAATATTACGTGCTATACGGATAATGTGCTATGAAGTTATATGGAAATATGTGTAATTAGAATATTCGTAAGATATTCTTTAAAATATTTATAGAATGTTCAAAGAACGTAATTTTTTGTCTATTTGTAACATTCCATTAAATATTCACAGGAATTCCGAAGTACCATGTGAGAATATTCTAGGAATATTCAAACATTCTCTGAAGTTATTCTATGAACGTTCATAGAACGTACTTGTCTGGGTAGCTGTCTGAGTAGCGACTACGACGACGATGATGACGATGACAAACATGATTACGACAATAACGGCAACAGCGATGACGACAACAGCGACTGAGCCGCGACTGAAACAACGACAATAATGATGACAACGACGACGACGATGATCATTGTAACGTGATTATGACAACAACTACGGCCACGAAGATAGTCATAATATAACGTCGATAGTCGAAAATAACGTTCCTATATGCGTCGTAATTTTATGTATATATGTATACATAAATACTATGTATACTGATAATGTATACATAAATATGTATATTGTGTATACGACGAAGATGATGATCACGGTGACATTGTCATTGACTGATAAAGGCAACAGCAAGCGCGACCACAAAGACGGTCACAATGACGAATATAATGTTTTTTTACATCGTGATCTTATGTATGCACAACAACAACAGCGACGACGACAATATTGACCACATTGACATTAACTATGACAGCAATAACAAGTTGAATCACGGAAACGGGCACAATAACGAATATAACATTCCTTTACGTCGTAATCTTTTGTATACATGTTCAAGCATGTGAATCTCTTATGTATACACGTTCAAACATGTTCTTCACACAACAGTTATAAAATTACTTAAAAATATGCAGGAAAATATGTACTTTCCTACGTTTATTTTTTATTCCTATACATCCAAATATATTCATACATAATGCTGCAAATTACAAACAAACAAACCTGAAAAACAAACTCGTTTTGCACATGTACGCGTGATACTGAACTAGAAAAAATGAAATTTTCGCTTGTGAGATTTCCAGATTTCAGGATTGGTTGCATTGATTTGAATGGAATTTATCGCAATCGCAAGTTTGCATTCATATTATATTAAAAAATTATTAGAATGTCATTACTTTTTTTTTATTACGACCTCAGTTCCTGAAATATCTCAATTGAAAAATAGATTACATAAAATCTCGAAAAAGAGCTAATAGCGCCGCGACATTCCATGTGAATATACGTCGTTTTTGCATTAAACATTTTTTATGTATTACTTGGCGTCGCGCACTGCCATGCCACTCGATGCTTCTCTGATATATTTTTATATATATTACGATCTATTATTTCGTCAATATTTACCAATGGAACTACTTTTTGAGCTTAAAATGCATTCTAAGTCATAATTTCTCTGTTAGTATGTTCTACTGTAGAAACCACAGATATTTATAATTGTATCTAAAATATTTGGGCGTCGAACAAATTGCTTATTATCACTGCCAAAAAAATTGAACTTTAGCTCGTCGAAATGTAATACTTCGCTTTAATCTACTGCAATCCTTTTTGTATTTCTCGGGTAAACGGGCAAATACTATCGTCGCCGTCGCTGTTGTCGTTGTGCATACATAAGAACTTCTAGTTCTTTTTAGTGTCAGAAGTTTCTTGACGTTTACATACTTATAAAATATTACTTCAAAATAATATCTCATAACAGTATTTCGACTAATATCAACAAGATATTCTTCTTAAAATTCTTAAGCAATAGTTTTGGCAGTCATTCTCGAATTCACAACAGATATCTTTTTTGCCAATTTATCAATGCGTGGTGTCTTTTTCCGTGGTCTAACAGTTTGTAGTCTATCATTTGTAACTTTAGATTTTACAACAATATTGCTAAATGTTGCGCATTTTTCCTAAAAATACCAAAGATAAAATTTCTTGTAAAGAAATTTCCCTTGATTAGAAAGCCTTAGCATAACCTTCCGCGAATGCATCTATATGTGACGTGGCACTTTACCTGACTTAAATTAACAAACATAAATAGATCAATAAAAATGAATTTTTAGTAAATAAGTATAAAGAGAAAACTTATAGAAAGATTCTAGCCCAATTATAATCGACTTTTGAACACGT
The DNA here is from genome assembly GCF_010583005.1 of Odontomachus brunneus. Taxonomy (NCBI): domain Eukaryota; kingdom Metazoa; phylum Arthropoda; class Insecta; order Hymenoptera; family Formicidae; genus Odontomachus; species Odontomachus brunneus. The sequence continues at coordinate 455,642 of NW_022639591.1, forward strand.
AAACATTATATATTATCGAAGTACTTTCTAAATAAAAAATTTTGATTAATATAGATGTAGCATCAATTATACAATGATGATGAAAGATATAGGACAATTATAATGCAGAAAGATTTTCATATATATAATTTTGTTTGTATAAATATATTTCTTTTTACACTTCTAAAAAATATAATATGGTCTAAAACTCTCTCTCTCTCTCTCTCTCTCTCTCTCTCTCTCTCTCTCTCTCTCTCTCTCTCTCT
>NW_022639591.1:456818-458982 GCF_010583005.1 Odontomachus brunneus
CACTATATTATAAGAAGTACATATTAATTCTACATAAAAGACTAAAAATCTAAATTGAATAAAAAGTTCTTGTCAGCAATATGTCAACAATACGCACAATTAGTACGTAACATATATATATATATATATATATATATATATATATATATATATAGAAAATAATCTTAAATAAAATTTAAAATAAAAAAATAATCAAAACTCTTAAACTGAAAAAGTTTGATTAACTCAGAGTATTCCTTTTTCAGGATTCCATATCCAATTGAAATGCCGTTAATTTCTCTTCAAAGCGCGGATGGTCAATAGCTGACAAATTGTCATGACAAAATATAATTTGTCTCACATTCTCTGAGGTATCACATGTAAGACGTAGTCAGCGTATGTGCACGATTCGTATTCGAATCTTTTCGATTCGAAATTTTCGAATTATTCGGATTCGAATCATAGGGATTCAAATTTGAATCGAATCGAATTTTACTTGATTCGATTCGATTCGATTCGAATTCGAATAATTCGCATATACACAAGCGTGTACACAGTGTAGAGCGAATAGTTCGTTCTACACAACATTGTATCATTATTAATCGCATTGTGATTGTTGTTACGTCCTTTGAAACATTTACCGACAAATATGTCATTACATTTTTTAACGATATAAGAGTATATTATAAATATAATCCACCAAGATATCATTACAGCGCATTAGCACTAGTTCCCGTACGATCGTTGTGGTTAACCCGTAACAGGTATCATGCCTTTTTAGTCAAGCTATAGATATAATGGGGTCGGGCGGACCCCAATAAATTTTTGCCATTTTTAACATGATAATAAAAGATAGGAAGAAAAACACTTTATAGTTCGAAAATAATACTTTACGAATATTATATTACAACTAGACATATATAATAACAGTCTCAGTTTTTCAGTAATCTAAAAGAAAACGTTAACTGATCATAAAATGAACACAATGTGGACAGTGTTGAAATAAAATACACTGAAAGACAATCGAAAAAAGGAAAAAATTTATGTTTTAATCTAAGTCTACAAATTATAGATTATATAAAAAATATAAATATAAATTAAATTAAATACAATATTAAAATCTTAGAAAGTTTTTAGATGCAATCGTTACAGATAGTGCTTGCACATTTGGTGCATACTGATTTATTGCATCTAACATATACTTCTTCGAACTTCATATCTTTACTTCTAGAACATTTATTACATCTTACTCTGGATGACAAAATAATTTTAGATCTTTCAGTTTCTTCAATTTTTAAAATAGATGAAATTATTAAACGCAATGACTTATGAATATATTGAATTGTAAGACGTTTCTTAAGTTCAAGTTCTACTAATTCAAAGGCAAGAGCTTTTACTCTTTTGCGTAAAGAATGAGTCATATTGAGCTAAAGATTAAGAAAATTATTTTCATAAAAGTAACGGTACAATGGAGTCACTGTGACCCCAGACGAAAAACAAATGCATATCATTCACAGCTACTTACAAATAACTCGATGATCTTTTCTCCTGTCACACTGAAAACTGTTACTCGAAAGGTATTGAAGATATTAGCGCCATATAGTGGATAGTTTAGGAATTATCACGAAAATAAAATTAGTTGGGGACCCTGGAACCCCATGGTACCTGTTAAGCATTGAACAGCATAGTCATCTAAAGATGGATGACTGTCTGACACGGGATCGAATCCACGCGAATTTCACGAATAAATGAAATGACACAAAATATGAAATGTCAGATCTTTTGTTATTTAGACAAAATAATACTTCATTATATTTCCCTCAATCTATTTTGATTAATAATGATTTTTCACTGAGTGAAATTATGTAATATTACTGTAATAATATGTAATATTACGTGCTATACGGATAATGTGCTATGAAGTTATATGGAAATATGTGTAATTAGAATATTCGTAAGATATTCTTTAAAATATTTATAGAATGTTCAAAGAACGTAATTTTTTGTCTATTTGTAACATTCCATTAAATATTCACAGGAATTCCGAAGTACCATGTGAGAATATTCTAGGAATATTCAAACATTCTCTGAAGTTATTCTATGAACGTTCATAGAACGTACTTGTCTGGGTAGCTGTCTGAGTAGCGACTACGACGACGATGATGACGATGACAAACATGATTAC
>NW_022639591.1:458992-462829 GCF_010583005.1 Odontomachus brunneus
CGTCCTACTTTATATCTATATATTTCATTTTTCTATTGCATTAGAATAAGCAAATATTTAGTGCGGTTATACATATAAATCAATGATGATTAAATATATTCAACAGGTATTACACAATTATAACGTGAAGTAGAGGAGAGTAGCCAAAAGCGACATAAGTCTCCTAAAGCGACATACCTCTATATCTCATTAAATGTTGTATTTTATCGAAACTAATATAAACCTAATTCGTTTTATCAGTTAATGAAAAATTCATACTTGGTATATTTCTTGTTCTTTTATATGCTAAATTAGCAAGTATCGAATTTTAGAAATTTGTAAGTTTTATTTCTATATTTCTTAACGAATTATATAGACTAAACAGCGATAATTTTGTTCAATATTAAGTTCATCTATATGCATTTGGCTTTTGTAAAAATATGTTTTGAATATTTTTATCTTCATCACGTTTTTACTATATAACTTGAAAAATTTTATGAGAATAAAGTGACATACCTCCCTACAGTGCCCTCGGCACCTACTGTGACTAACATAACTTGATTCTAACCTCCCATTGTGACGTAACATATCGTATTGTATATGTTTAATTAGTATTGTTTAGTTTAAAAATATAACGTATATAAAATATGTGAGAAATGAAAAAGACGGAAATGCCAAAGATATGTTTTTATTTAATTATATTTCCCTTTTGTAACATTATATTTTGAATAAATGAATATTATTCAACTATTAAGCGCATTAATAAGCTATTTATTATCAAATGTTATCATATATGTAACATGTTATATAACTTCCAATAGATATGTCGCTTTTGGCATCCATTTTCTTTGAGCTCCATTTTCGTGCCTTTTACTAAAACATTTCTTGTTTTAAATCTAGAAACAATTTCAGTAAAAATATATTATCTGATATTATCTGATAGGGAGTACTTCCAACTACATGTATATATATTTACACTTATATTTTAAGCTTTACATTAAGAAATAACCTCCAAAAACAAAGTATGTCGCTTTTGGTGCCTTTACTATACAATATTATCTCGACATTACGAAATATATTATCTAAGGGTGGAGTCTCATGGCACGTATTTTCACGTAACGTGTAACCAATCACATCTTTCTATTCTTGTAAAAGTTCCAACAGAAATACTAAACGTCGCAATTTATTAGTTACGCGCTTATGCGATACACGGAAAATATGTATTCTGGGATTTCATCCTAACAGTCGCAGTATAAATGGCGTAGTACAAAATGAAAAATAAATTGATAACTATAAATATAAATTGATAACTGACTCAAGATCAAAGGTCCCGGACCTCGAATCAAATTACTGACAAGTTTTCAAATATAATATAAATTTAATCAATTAAATGACATATAATTAAAAGGATTTCAGATAAAATCATTGATAATATTCTTAAAATGAGAAGAAGAAAAAATAAATGTTTAGTATTGTAATTAAAAATCATTGTATCGACAAAACTGGCATATACACGATTTGTTGAATCAAATAAACGGTAAATGTTTATCTTTACACAGCCAGCTCCAAATAATTTCCGAGTAACCTTGATGTTGACCTTGATCCTAAAGGAGATCAATGCTATTGACCTTTATCGGCGCTCATTGTTTGTTAAAAAATTATTAATAAAAAAATTTTAGAAGTTGAACATAATTTTTGCACACAGTGTATATGGAAATATAGTACAGTACACGAATATGCGCGAATATTAATAAAAAAGGTAACACATACACACACACACACACACTGGTCGCCAAATGCGCGCTCGCCCGCCCACCCGAGCGGGCTTGCTGTATGTGCGTGTGTTCGTATTATATTTAAAGTTTTATAAATACACACTTTTTCTTAATAATATAAACACAGCTATATGGCGATCGCTTATAGTTTCCGAGATATTAATAAAAAAGATGCCTGTCTTTAGCTGTGTAACTGGATGGCTACGGCCCCAGACCCACGAGGCCACGTCTGTTGTACTTAAGCTAAAGAGTGAGATTTCTCACAAAAGTGTGAGAAAAAGTATGTATTTAAAACTTCAAATATAATAGGAACACACGCACACATCGCAAGCCCGTCTGGGCGGGCGGGCGGCGCACATGTCAGCGATCAGTGTGTGTGTTTGTACGTACGTACAGCTGGCACCTTCCTAACCTACAAATTCCATGTTTTTATATATACAGTGTCCAAAAATTACATTCATTTTATGCAACTTCTTTTGTTAATAACTTTTTAACAAACAATGAGCGCCGATAAAGGTCAACAACATTGACCTCTTTGAGGGTCAAAGTCAACATCAAGATTACCCAGAAATCACTTGGAGCTGGATGTGTAAAGGTAAACATTTACCCAAATGAACATTTCTTTGGAATAGTCCAAACAAATTATTTGATTGACACATCAAAAATATTTCTTTGGAACTAAGCCACAAATAAATATTTTTGTTGCGTCAAAATTTTGTTCGATCAATCAAAAAATTCGTTTGAAACTAGAAGAGTTTAATTCAACCAAAGCGTTCTCTCTATGTAGTCTTTCAATACTGACTGTCTAGTATTTACCAGACCAGCATTTGGCAATTAACCATAACATGGTGTTACTTTTGTATCGAATACGACGGCTACACAATAGGAAACGGTACTGTTCCAATATAGGCTGTTTAGATATTTTTACATTAGTGCAGTCTATCTTTCTATCGTCGAGTTGCGCGTATTCGAGCGTGCCGATTTAATCCGAGATCGCAGATGCCGCTCGTAATCGGATTTGCGCGAGCACGAAATCTCATCTTGCACGATCCAATTAGCCATCGCTACGATCTTGCTCATTTGCTCTACTTTAATCACGTTCTGCGCTCTGAAACCAACGGCTCTGACAACGACGTGTCGTCGTCGATGAATTTGTAGTAGCCGAGACTTCTTTTGATCTTTGCTCGAGCTGAGCGTCGTCGGTCATCGGCGCCATTCCTATTATCGCTTAGTTTCTTTAACGAAGCGACATACATTCACTTTAGTGGCAGAAAATTAATATGATACACCAGGCACTGGAACGCAGAAGAAACATAGCGACAGTAATTTTAAGTTAGAAAATTAATTTTTTCTCAAATTGGCAGAGGTCGGCACATTGAATGATACTCAGCGAGCTCATAATCGTCCTTCTTTTTCTTTATTTGAAACATTTATCAGAAAATTTTAGCTTTGCTCGGCAACAGCGCAACGTTACTTTACGTTTCAGAGAAGACCGGCGAAGAGAGCGAGCGGAACTTTTCAAATTAAATATTTGGGAGAGAATCAAGAAGAGTTAGTGAAAACTTTCAACTTCATTATTTGAAAAACGTATATTGTATTCTTTTATTTAGGCTTCCGCGTATATTTCCCTTTATAAACTCTTCTGCGTTCTCTTTCTCTCTGTTAATATTTTCTCGCTGCTATATCGAGCCTTTATTAATTTCTCAAAGAGACTCACGTAATTCTCGCACTCTCGAGAAATTACATGGAATTATCATGTGACTATCATTAAATATTATTCGAATTCTTTCAAGCATTTACTTAGATGAGAAAGGTATTGTGTGCGACTTAATTGTAATAAATTTCTAATATTTAACCCAAAGCTATTTTAGAATTTTTTTAAAAATTATACGTTTTTTAATTGTGATTTTACTTAGGGTATTCAATTTAAATTAAATAGCTATATATCTCTTACTCGACAATGTACAAAAAATATCTCAGATAAAAGTTTTAGGATTTTATGATACTATTGACTATAAATACGCCAAAGTCTCTCTCTCTCTCTCTCTCTCTCTCTCTCTCTCTCTCTCTCTCTCTCTCTCTC
>NW_022639591.1:466996-469499 GCF_010583005.1 Odontomachus brunneus
TCTCTCTCTCTCTCTCTCTCTCTCTCTCTCTCTCTCTCTCTCTCAACAAGGTCAGATTGAAAAAAATTTAATTTTTTGAATGAAATCATATAGTTCTTTTTAACACAAATCGATTCTTATGCACAAAGAAATGAATACTGAGACAATTAGTAATATTAACTAAATAGTAGCTGATTCGGATTTAGCTAAAAAACTAATCATTTTGTTTCTATTGCTAAATGTTGGCTATTATAGGCTGAATACATTCGCTGAGATATAAATTTATTAGCCGAAATTAGAAGCGCATATGTGTTCCAACGGCTAAGAAAGCTATTTCTAAATATCTTATACGTGTAAATCTTGACTTGAATATCAAGTCAGTAGGAAATTAATCTTACAAAGCTCATGTTACTATTTTTCGCGCACGCGAATATTATATATCATTAATTATCGAAAGCTTTTGTAAGAAACAAAATATTACTTTTAATCTGTGTAGGAAAAAAACTAGTAGATCTTATCTAGTTTTAATTAAATTAAGAAAAAAATTACGGAAAAATATAATTTTTAACTCAATTATTTACTTTTTATAATATCAAATTATATTGTTAGAAATTTATATAATTACACGTTACAAAATATGTATATGAAAAGTATATATTGAAACATGTGGCCGACCGCAATTAAGATGGTGACCTACCGATCCTCGCTCAATATTAAAACCAGAGGGACACGAACGTACGAAATATTCACAAATTTTAGTCGCCAGTATTTTTTTTTTTTTTTTTTTTAATTAAATATTAGTATTTTTAGACTATTTCAATATTTACATGTGAGTGCAAAATTACAATATTGGTATAATATTGCTGGTATAATATTGCTGTTAAATGATATTTGTTGGGTATTTTGTAATTTTCTCTCTATTCTTAAGCATTAGTCTATACGAATATTTCAAGTTCTCAGGAATTCAAATTGTAGTACATATAATTTCCTAAATTATTCTTAGAATATTCTTCTATGGATTCTTAAAGAATTAGAATTCAGAAAAGCAGAAAACTTCAGAAATACTTTAAGAATTTTTTGTGCTATTTGGTTAGGAACGAGCAACGATAACAACTTTTAAAAAATAATTTCTTTTTAAAAAATTGTCTTTAAAAAATAATTTCCACTCCTGTTTAGTTATCAATAATATTAAGAAAAGTCAACATTATACATAGGCCGATATTCATAGTTAAATCTTATATTTAAAATCGTTCATCTTTGAATATTACGAAGCCAATGAAGTCATCCATACATCTAAAGATAAACTTAAAATGGTCTTATAATTTTCTTACTATTTTACTATTACATCTAGCAGCGAATATTTTCTGTTGCAGCGTCTAAATTAAGCTTATTCAAGGATCTAATAAATTGAAGAGATGACAATAACATTAACCTTCCCTATTTCAAAGAAATATTTTGCCACAAATATATTTTAATTCCTTCGGTTAATTCTTTTGCATGTAGAGACTTTACTCTGCATGTAAAATCATTCTACATATAAAAGTATGCAGAAAAACATATGAGATAAAATCATCAATCAAAAATGAACTTCTAAGATATTCTATCTTTCTAAGATATTTTATTTTGATATTTTAAATACATATAAAATATGATATACATAAAATATGCACCTTGTTTGATAACCTAACATTAACAGAGGAAAGTAGCCAAAAGTGACATAGGCCTCCTAAAGCGACATACCTCTATATCTCATATATTAAATGCTGTATTTTATCGAAACTAATATAAACGTAATTCGTTTTATCAGTTAAGTCATGAAAAATTCATACTTGGTATATTTCTTGTTCTTCTATATGCTAAATTAGCAAATATGGAGTTTTAGAAATTCGTAAATTTTATTTATTTCTATGATTTTATTTATTTCTATGATTTTTATTGACGAATTACGTAGACTAAACAGCGATAATTATCTTTTTGTTCAATATTAAGTTCTTCTACATGCATTTAGCTTTTGTAAAAATATTTTTTGAATATTTTTATCTTCATCACTTTTTTATTGTATACCTTGAAAAATTTGATGAGAATGTGTCTTAAAGTGACATATCTACAGTATGCGACAGGTGCGATACTTTGTGACTAACATAATCTGATTCTAACCTCCCATTGTGACGTGCATTTATTTTAAAATTTAATTTTGTTTAGTTTAAAAATATAACATATATGTAAAATATGTGAGAAATAGAAAAGGTGGAAATGTCAATGATATATTTTTATTTGATTATATTTCCCTTTTGTAACATTATATTTTGAATAAATTAATATTATTCAACCATTAAACGCATTAATTAACTATTTATTATCAAATATTATCATATGTGCAACATGTTATATAACTTCCAATAGGTATGTCGCTTTTGACACCCATTTTCTTTGAACTCCATTTTCGTGCGTTTTACAAAAACATTTTTTATGTTAAATCTAGAAATAATTTTATTATAAAATATGATATTATCTGGTAGAGGAT
>NW_022639591.1:469509-471071 GCF_010583005.1 Odontomachus brunneus
CAACATTGACCTCTTTGAGGGTCAAAGTCAACATCAAGATTACCCAGAAATCACTTGGAGCTGGATGTGTAAAGGTAAACATTTACCCAAATGAACATTTCTTTGGAATAGTCCAAACAAATTATTTGATTGACACATCAAAAATATTTCTTTGGAACTAAGCCACAAATAAATATTTTTGTTGCGTCAAAATTTTGTTCGATCAATCAAAAAATTCGTTTGAAACTAGAAGAGTTTAATTCAACCAAAGCGTTCTCTCTATGTAGTCTTTCAATACTGACTGTCTAGTATTTACCAGACCAGCATTTGGCAATTAACCATAACATGGTGTTACTTTTGTATCGAATACGACGGCTACACAATAGGAAACGGTACTGTTCCAATATAGGCTGTTTAGATATTTTTACATTAGTGCAGTCTATCTTTCTATCGTCGAGTTGCGCGTATTCGAGCGTGCCGATTTAATCCGAGATCGCAGATGCCGCTCGTAATCGGATTTGCGCGAGCACGAAATCTCATCTTGCACGATCCAATTAGCCATCGCTACGATCTTGCTCATTTGCTCTACTTTAATCACGTTCTGCGCTCTGAAACCAACGGCTCTGACAACGACGTGTCGTCGTCGATGAATTTGTAGTAGCCGAGACTTCTTTTGATCTTTGCTCGAGCTGAGCGTCGTCGGTCATCGGCGCCATTCCTATTATCGCTTAGTTTCTTTAACGAAGCGACATACATTCACTTTAGTGGCAGAAAATTAATATGATACACCAGGCACTGGAACGCAGAAGAAACATAGCGACAGTAATTTTAAGTTAGAAAATTAATTTTTTCTCAAATTGGCAGAGGTCGGCACATTGAATGATACTCAGCGAGCTCATAATCGTCCTTCTTTTTCTTTATTTGAAACATTTATCAGAAAATTTTAGCTTTGCTCGGCAACAGCGCAACGTTACTTTACGTTTCAGAGAAGACCGGCGAAGAGAGCGAGCGGAACTTTTCAAATTAAATATTTGGGAGAGAATCAAGAAGAGTTAGTGAAAACTTTCAACTTCATTATTTGAAAAACGTATATTGTATTCTTTTATTTAGGCTTCCGCGTATATTTCCCTTTATAAACTCTTCTGCGTTCTCTTTCTCTCTGTTAATATTTTCTCGCTGCTATATCGAGCCTTTATTAATTTCTCAAAGAGACTCACGTAATTCTCGCACTCTCGAGAAATTACATGGAATTATCATGTGACTATCATTAAATATTATTCGAATTCTTTCAAGCATTTACTTAGATGAGAAAGGTATTGTGTGCGACTTAATTGTAATAAATTTCTAATATTTAACCCAAAGCTATTTTAGAATTTTTTTAAAAATTATACGTTTTTTAATTGTGATTTTACTTAGGGTATTCAATTTAAATTAAATAGCTATATATCTCTTACTCGACAATGTACAAAAAATATCTCAGATAAAAGTTTTAGGATTTTATGATACTATTGACTATAAATACGCCAAAGTCTCTCTCTCTCTCTCTCTCTCTCTCTCTCTCTCTCTCTCTCTCTCTCTCTCTC
>NW_022639591.1:475983-491713 GCF_010583005.1 Odontomachus brunneus
TTTTTTTTTTTTTTTTTTTTAATTAAATATTAGTATTTTTAGACTATTTCAATATTTACATGTGAGTGCAAAATTACAATATTGGTATAATATTGCTGGTATAATATTGCTGTTAAATGATATTTGTTGGGTATTTTGTAATTTTCTCTCTATTCTTAAGCATTAGTCTATACGAATATTTCAAGTTCTCAGGAATTCAAATTGTAGTACATATAATTTCCTAAATTATTCTTAGAATATTCTTCTATGGATTCTTAAAGAATTAGAATTCAGAAAAGCAGAAAACTTCAGAAATACTTTAAGAATTTTTTGTGCTATTTGGTTAGGAACGAGCAACGATAACAACTTTTAAAAAATAATTTCTTTTTAAAAAATTGTCTTTAAAAAATAATTTCCACTCCTGTTTAGTTATCAATAATATTAAGAAAAGTCAACATTATACATAGGCCGATATTCATAGTTAAATCTTATATTTAAAATCGTTCATCTTTGAATATTACGAAGCCAATGAAGTCATCCATACATCTAAAGATAAACTTAAAATGGTCTTATAATTTTCTTACTATTTTACTATTACATCTAGCAGCGAATATTTTCTGTTGCAGCGTCTAAATTAAGCTTATTCAAGGATCTAATAAATTGAAGAGATGACAATAACATTAACCTTCCCTATTTCAAAGAAATATTTTGCCACAAATATATTTTAATTCCTTCGGTTAATTCTTTTGCATGTAGAGACTTTACTCTGCATGTAAAATCATTCTACATATAAAAGTATGCAGAAAAACATATGAGATAAAATCATCAATCAAAAATGAACTTCTAAGATATTCTATCTTTCTAAGATATTTTATTTTGATATTTTAAATACATATAAAATATGATATACATAAAATATGCACCTTGTTTGATAACCTAACATTAACAGAGGAAAGTAGCCAAAAGTGACATAGGCCTCCTAAAGCGACATACCTCTATATCTCATATATTAAATGCTGTATTTTATCGAAACTAATATAAACGTAATTCGTTTTATCAGTTAAGTCATGAAAAATTCATACTTGGTATATTTCTTGTTCTTCTATATGCTAAATTAGCAAATATGGAGTTTTAGAAATTCGTAAATTTTATTTATTTCTATGATTTTATTTATTTCTATGATTTTTATTGACGAATTACGTAGACTAAACAGCGATAATTATCTTTTTGTTCAATATTAAGTTCTTCTACATGCATTTAGCTTTTGTAAAAATATTTTTTGAATATTTTTATCTTCATCACTTTTTTATTGTATACCTTGAAAAATTTGATGAGAATGTGTCTTAAAGTGACATATCTACAGTATGCGACAGGTGCGATACTTTGTGACTAACATAATCTGATTCTAACCTCCCATTGTGACGTGCATTTATTTTAAAATTTAATTTTGTTTAGTTTAAAAATATAACATATATGTAAAATATGTGAGAAATAGAAAAGGTGGAAATGTCAATGATATATTTTTATTTGATTATATTTCCCTTTTGTAACATTATATTTTGAATAAATTAATATTATTCAACCATTAAACGCATTAATTAACTATTTATTATCAAATATTATCATATGTGCAACATGTTATATAACTTCCAATAGGTATGTCGCTTTTGACACCCATTTTCTTTGAACTCCATTTTCGTGCGTTTTACAAAAACATTTTTTATGTTAAATCTAGAAATAATTTTATTATAAAATATGATATTATCTGGTAGAGGATACTTCTAGCTACATGTATATATATTTACATTTATATTTTGAGCTTTACATTAAGACATAACCTTCAAAAATGAAGTAGTATGTCGCTTTTGGCGCCTTTACTCTACTTTGTTAATATTTACGTAGAATAACGAGTAAAATAGATTATTGTAAAAAAAAGAAAAATAGAAAAACTTTAAGTTAAATTGAATTTTTCAAATTCATTAATGCAACAATGTGCAAAAATTAATATTATCGATCGATTTCTGTATCGTAGTCGAAGTAGCCACAAAATTGAAATCAATCGAATCAATAATTTTCTAGATATATTTCCCGGGATATTTTATTTAAAAAAAATTATTTCGTGACTAACGTGTTTAAAGTTCCAGTACTGTTTATAATAAAGAGATCAATATAATTCAACAAGTTTACAATCCTATATCATATTCAATAAGTATATCCATAGTGCATATATAATGATAAAAATCTCTTCAGTAACGATTCTAGACTACAAATGAACCGATTTTTCATCTGCTGTTCCCTCAGTTACGCTAAATTGATGCTTATCCTTCCTATCTTCGTAATAAATACAGTTAGGCTATTACAGGCTTATACAGTTAACTCAATTTTGTTATATCTGATGTTTCTATTATTTTAAGACGACTATTTGTTCCTTAATTAAATATGTAGACTAACAAATAATTTATAATTTGTAGAACAATAACACTTAAAAAGATTTTTTCAAATTCCAAATAAAAGAGTTACAACTTGTATATTAATTTTTTAGTCTTTGAATAATTTAATTATAACATATTTTTTTAGTTTATAATGTTATATTAATTTTTCATCTATAATATATTATTCTCTATAATACGTTATGATAATAGAGCAGTGGAACCATTAGGAAATACTATTTCATTTTTTTGAGAGATAAATTAAAAACTATTTCACAAAATTGAAATTAGTTTACGTTAAATTTTCGTTAAATTGTAATTTCAAGTGTTTTTTTTTTATAACGTGTTCTTTACGTATTTTGTTTATTTATATAGTAATATTAATGTAATTCAGTTTTTTTGAAGTTATGTTTTGAAAGGATATTAAGAAATAAGTCAAATGAAATATCTCATTTATCTTACAAAAAGTTAATTTTTACTGTCTTTAGATAAATATTACTGTATGATTGAATTTTACACAAATATTATTTTTACATTCAGAGCTAATTTTGGCACTTACGATGTAATGGCCTCCTCTTGTTGCTTTTCAATCTCCATTTCACCATTTATATCATTTTGAAACATCTCTTTATTAAACTAGTTTACCAGTGTACCTCTGTTGCTCGTTCACATTTCGCGTTACATAGGTTAATGTAAAGCTGTTAAACCGAGATATGGTGACAGATTGCTGCTTTGAAACAACATTGTTTATTCCTGGAATGTTCTACAATCATGATGTACGAATATTTAGATTTATTATGCCTGAGTAGGCCAGTCGATATCTCGATTTTCTGAGATGGAACTGCATTAATGGAATCTGATATATACACTGCGCATATGTACTTATACTAATTTTTGTAGGTTAAATTAGAAGTCAAGCATCTAATGATTTAACTGCTATCCCGTTAGCTGTAACACTTAACAGGCTAGAAATCGTGAAGTTTATTATTACTAATTCTTAATATATACCCAAAGTTCCTCTAACAATAAATATTATTCTAAGGACTCTGCACGCACACGCGTTTCGACAATGCTTCGTAGATACCTCTCTAACTTCACGAATTTTCAACAAATCTTCCAAGAATTTTGATACAATATTTTTTAAATTATAATCTTTTAAAAAGTACTACAGAAAGAAAACTATTTTTTTTTCAAAATTTCTACTATAGTATTTCCCTTTAATATCCACTAGACGCTTTCGCGTTTCAGCGCTTATATCGAAATGACGAAAGCATTCTCGATTTCCCAGACTTTACCGCACACACGCGCTCCGAATCACCGATTCGATTTAACATCTGTCATGTTTAAATGAGAATCGACGAAAATAGCGTTGCCCGTTCGTCGTCGTGACAGTCCGGAAATCCGCGTAATCTTTGGAATGATAGGTCGAGAGACGTGTGGCGACGCGACACCACGGAAGCAGAAGTACAACGTGAGAGGTGATCCTTATCATATCGCCTCTTCGGACTCCCACGAAAAAGCGATAGCCATATACGATCGTTCTATGATCGCAGTAACCAAATAAACAACGCTTTTTCGATCATTAAACACGCCATTTTCTGGGTTAATGTACGTACCAGTCTATGGTAACGCGCCTCACTTTATAACTAATATCGGATGTTATTATTGGTGATACTTTAGATATTAAGGACAAGTTTCATGAGCAGCCAACCGAATGAAACGTTCACGTTTGCATTTTAACGGCCGCCGTAAACGCGCGCTCACTCGTGAAAAGGCTTGCGGAAAAAGTATGTTACATAAAGCACGCGATATCGCGCGGACTGAATTTAAAATATTCCGTTATTATAAATGACGATACTTCGGCCGTGTTTTAGACTGACCCCGCGAAAGAGGATTAAAAATAGCTATGTATATAAGGCTATCCCGTGAAAATTTATATCTCCCAATAGCCGACGCATAAATCTCGTATCGAGGAACACACGCGCACGTGTGTATATGTGTATGTTGTGTAAGAGAGAAAGAGAGAAGGATGTATGATTTTTCTATTTTCTCATCGTATTTCAATCTCGTCGTATATAATTTTATTTTAAAATTTAATACTCTTTGTTTCACGTATCAGTCTGTGAGACATGAAATCGATGATTTTTTAAAATAAAAAAAAAGAATTCTTTTTTAATCAATTTTATTGTTACCCAAATTTGATCGTTGGAATAGTCTAATTTTTAATCAATAAAGCAAAAATATCAATTCCTGAATATTCTTATTGTTTTGAGCTTTAAACTTTCAACATATCTCTGTTGAATATATATGCACATATTGAATATATTAACAGGGTGTTCCCGTTTAAGACGTCCTAGAAGAAAAATATAAATAGAACAGATAAAAGTGAAAAATATTGTAGAGATTATTTCTTGAACAATCACGTAAAATTTCGAGTTATTAAATAAAATAGATGACAAAATCAGAGCGCGCGATGCAGCAGGCGGGACATACAGCTCGCCGCGGCCGGCGAAGAAAATGGTCGATTGCTCGCGCGCCTGTCTCATAGGCTCAGAGGTGCTAGATCTAAACCATAGTCACCGCGCCGCACTGCGCCGAGACGTAAGAGCAGCGATGCAAGCCAATGGCCTTGTCATTCCCTTCGCCGCGCGCTATCTATCGTTTCTTGATCAACTGAAGGATACTAGACTTCGAGCGACTTCAGCGGTTCGAGCGCTCTTCCCTTTTTCACACAATATTCTACAAATAATTCCTCGGAAACTATTGCGAATATCACAAAACGACACGAGACTTTCTTGCTCACTTTAATCCGTTCTACGTTCTCGCAAAGTTTAATCATAGTGGTCTGGGACACCCTGTATATACATACATATAGAGTGTTCATCATTCTCAAACTTCGCGAGAGCGTAGAACGGATTGAGGTGAACCTTATAGTCCTATATCGTTTTGCGATATTCGTAATAATATTAATTAATGAAGATTTGTGAATGATCATGCGAAATATGATAGATGAGTTGTAGTGGCGACGTCTACAATTGTGTGTTTGTAATTACTCGTATGTATTTATATTAGGTAAAACTAAACAAAAAAGTCCTCTGCCATTTTCCTAATGACCTTGTAGATTTTTAATTATTAATTAAAGAAGATATGCGGATGGTCGCTCGCGATATATTAATGTTATCTAATTAAACAAAAATTTATGAAGTTATTAGAAAAAGATAGAGAATTTTTTGTTCAGTTTGATCTAATGTACAAGCACATATGACGGCATATATGCCACTATAACTCATCTACCATATTTCACACACATAATCACAAATCTTTTTTAATTTAATTTAATTTAATTAATATCTCAATAATTATTGCAAATATCACAAAATGATTAGAACTTTTATATTCATTTTAATCCGTACTATGCCTCCACGAAAAGTTCAAAGGTTGTTCTGGGACACTTTATATTTTTCTTCGATTAATTATTTATCTTAATTTTATATATTAATCTTTTATTTACTTATCTGTTAACCTCTTATTGTTTTATTTATTTTAACTTCTATCGATTACACGCCATATATACAGATAATTTTTTTATTGACACGTACAACACGTCAATCTATCAAAATGTTACTTCTGTTTTCAATGTTTCTTTGATCAACAAAAGTCAGCACTCCGAGTTGTCATAATTGTGAGTAGTTGCTGACGCATTGATGCAGTAATTAGTCAATCAATAAGAAACAACCAATCACTATGCAAATCCGTCAGTAATTGTTCACAATTCGCCATAGAAGAAGGAGGGCGTTCTAGGTGGCGGCGAAATGTTGTGCGTTCGAGATCTGCGTATCTTTTCGTTCCAGAGAGAAAAAAATATCGAGAACGCGGTTTACTAAATCGGGACTCGAACCCGGGTTCTTTCGCTTGCTGGGCAACTACTCTAAACCACTGAGCTACCTGACGTTCCACGCTCACGACACTCTCCTCTCTCTCTAGATAACGCTTAGTGATACCATTCGGAAGCGGCATTTCTGGCGCGATCCTGAACACACGGCGACTACAGAGAGAAACAATTTTACCGTACCAGGTAGTACAGCTGTCAGTCTCTCAAAGTCAAAGATTGTTATTGCAACTCGAGATGCTGCAACTTCATTGGGAAAAAGTGTTCAAACCGTTTCGCTCTCCAGTATAAACTCCATTAATGCAGTTCCATCTAAAAAAATCGAGATATTGAATTATCCAGTCAGGCATAACAAATCTAAATATTTATACATCATAACTATGGACCATTTAAGAAATAGACAACGTTGCTCTAAAGCAACGATCTGTCATTGTAAAGTATTGTACAGATAACTAACATTAGTTCTACATTTATTTTCGTTTTATCGCCTCCGGACTCACGACTTAGTGACGTTATTACGGCTTCGTGAGCGTTCGTGCGCCTTCGTTTGCCTTTTTCATTTTGATTGGCTATCGTGTGCGACGTGAGCTCCCCGTTACTCAGGGCGTTAGTATTATTGCCCGTTTATGTCGGCGAGAGAGAACACCTCGGTCTTGTTGTATAAGTACATTGTTACCAGTTTAAATATATAATCTACTGCAGCATACAAGTGTATTCATTGGACTGAATTAAGCAGCGGAAATTCATCCCGTATGGTTTCCCGAGGCTGCATTGTTAGGTGATCGTAAAATCCGAACATATACGAAACAGTCACTACATGTCGATTTAACAGCTTTACGTTAACCTATGTAACGCGAAATATGAACGAGCAACGGATTGGTAATCTCGTTTAGTAAATATATTTCAAAATGATATAAATGATAAAATAGAGGCAGAGAAGCAATAAAAGAAGTAATGTCGTAAATACCGAAATTAGCTCTGGGAATAGAAATAATATTTGTATAAAATTAGCATAGACACAGGATGATTCTCTATATGATGATAGATCGCTGCTTTGTAGCAGTGTTGTCGATTCCTTGAATGATCCTCTAATAGTCCATAATCATAATACACGAATATTTGTGGCGCCTGACCAAACAACTCGATATTTCGATTTTTCGAGATGGGACTACATTAATGAAGTCTGGTGTGCACGGTAGCTCACCTAGTATATACTTTCTTCACAAGCATACTGTAGCATGCTATAAAGTCCCAAAACTGACATCATTGTAGCCTCGTTTAATCTAGATGCTTCCCTGAATTATCTCGTCATTATTTATGACGAAACGGTTTGAACACTTTTTTCCCAATGAAGTTGCAGCATCCTGAGTTGCAATAACAATCTTTGACTTTGAGAGACTGACAGCTGTATTACCTGGTACAGTAAAATTGTTTCTCTCTGTAGTCGCCGTGCGTTCAGGATCGCGCCAGAAATGCCGCTTCCGAACGATATCACTAAGCGTTATCTAGGGAGAGGAGAGTGTCATGAGCGTGGAGCGTCAGGTAGCTCAGTGGTTCAGAGCAGTTGCCCAGCAAGCGAAAGAATCCGGGTTCGTGTCCCGGACTAGCAAACCGCGTTCTCGATATTTTTCTCTCTCTGGAACGAAAAGATACGCAGATCTCAAAAGTACAACGTTTCGCCGCCACCTAGAACGCCCTCCTCCTTCTATGGCGAATTGTGAACAATTACTGACGGATTTGCGATTTTTCGAGATGAGACTACATTAATGAAGTCTTGTGTGCACGGTAGCTCACTTGGTATATACTTTCTTCACAAGCATGCTGTAGCATGCTGTAAAGTCCCAAAACTAACATCATTGTAGCCTCGTTTAATCTAGATGCTTCCCTGAATTATCTCGTCATTATTTATCAGAGCATTCGGGCAATCGTGAGCATAAATAACGCGAGCCGCGTTATTAAAAGAACGTAAATGGTCAACAATGAAACAAATTTGGTCATCAACCATAACCATCATTCTACAATTGCGTAAGTGTGGCTTTAAGTGGCTGTAAGTAATTACGACAACCAATCAGAATAAAGCAACTAGTTAATAAAACGCTCTAATTGGTTGACTTTTACATTCACGACCACGCTAAGATAATTGTGACCTTTAAATATACTAACATGCACGATACACATATACAACTATCTGAAAAAGATTATAAATACGGAAAATGACATAGCGATCGTGGCGAACGGACGAAAGGAGAAGGAAGACTGGCGACACATCATGTATTAACGTATCCGCGACAGCGTGAAAACATATGAGGTCGACTTCCTAGCGTATAAATCCCAGTAACCTTCGCACGGCCGAAACAGGTCACCGGCGGATCGATTTATGCGCTGCAATCGATTCCTCGTTTGCCGAGGTCGTTCATTATCGCGATCTGCTTGTTGTACTCCTCTCTTTTCGTTGCTCGCTTATTGCCGGGATATACAGGAAGAAGCGACCTCAATCGTTCGTTCTTCTCATCAACCACAAAGTATATGACGACTAATTAAGTAATTAAATAGAACTGAATTCTCGACCTTTTATCGTATCCATAAAAAGCTAGAGTCATTTCTAGCGAGAAATCTAAATTTTCGGCGACGTGTTTTCTAACACTTCATCTGTGACTATTAGTACGTTATATCAGTACGTTTCCGAAAAAGTAGTTATATTACTAATAAAATAAAATAAAAGATATATGTGCCCTTTCCCTCTCGAATTAAAATCATATATTTAGTAAGTCAATCATCAGTTAACTTTTTGTACACAGTAAAAATATATATTACGTTTTTCATATAAAACCTTTTTACCATATATTCTAATAATGTAGGAATGGACCGTAAAGAATATACACATAGTAAATTGTTTAACATCAGAGACATTAGATAATTCCTAAAATATACATAACTTATATGAAACAAAAGAATAATAAATTGTGACAGAATGTTGATATGTTCTTTAGTTGCAAAATTTTACAGTAATTTTTATCATAAAATTTTCTTCGTATTAAATAAATAGAAATCCACGCAACTCTCAAGATATTAATGTCGCTTCTTCTAGTACAGGACTCAAAAGATTCTCTTTACCATATTTCTATTTATTTTAGTACAATTATGACAAGATAAAGTAAAATTAATAAAAAAATACTTTAATTAATTATCATGGTGATTTGCATCATTATGATTTGTCAAAGAATAAAGTAACGAAGCCGATTATAAAATATCTTTTTTAATATTACTATAATGTAAATATATATTTCAATGTTTTAATAATGTAGAAACTGTGACAGACATGTTATTTATAATAATCCAATAAAAGAAAATATTCAAAATTTTAACGCAATTTGAAAGTTAATAAAAAAGTAAAAAGTGAAAAAATCAAGATATCGAAAAAATGGGAGATATTCATCGCCGAGAAAATTCAGGAAACATTAGTAAATAACATAATCAATACAGTTCAAATTTTCTTATTTTTGAGAAATTATTGTTTATAATCACTGAAATTATTTTATACATTGAGAATAGTTTAGTTATTTATTAAGAGGTATTGTGTATACTTTCTACGAAAAATAAACATAATAAATGACAAAAAGAAACAGAAGGAAATTTGTCCCGTTTTTTACACAAAATCTTTAAGTTGTTAGTTATTTATTTTGTAATGATCCATATTATCAATACATTTTTTATGACGAACCCCGTATCATTAAGAAAGTTAGAAATAGTAATTAAAAAGTGTAAAACATTATTGATACAATTATATTGAAAATGTAAATTGATTATAAATGAATATAAATAAATAATAAAAACTTCCCTAAAACTAAAATCACACAATGCACGATATCATGCCTTTTTCAATGCATGCTAACCAACGGTTTAATTCACTATATAAATCTTTATTGTGCATTCGAAAGTCTATGGAGTGAACTGCACTGCTACTCCGTATACACATATCAGAAGTAGTACATCGTATGTTTTTAGCTTTAAGTTAGCCCGTCCATAAATTCATTTTTTTAGGAATCTTATAAAGTTTTAATTAAAATAATGGAAATTAAAGTTAGCACTTTTTACATATATTGCATGTACGAAAATAGCTTCCGATAATACGTTTTTAATTAAGGTAGACCGAAGCGAATCGGGTTACAAGGTAAATCGAATTCAATATAATCTCTAAAACAGTTATTGTTAATATTTTGTTTTAAATAAGCTGTTTTATCATGCCAGTTAGTAACTATTAGGTGTACAACTTTGCTTCCGCCGTTTTTTTTCCGAAATTCGAGGCTTTATTGTAAAAAACTGGTTATGCATTTAGGATTCAAAGTATTGTCCATCGCTGGTCACTACTTTCTCCCATCTTTCGGGCAGCGTACGAATCCCGCGTCGAAAAAACTGATCATCTTTTGAGGCGATCCACGAATCGATCCAATTTTTTACTTCTTCATAAGACCGGAAGTGCTGGTCAGCCAGGCCGTGTGCCATTGATCGAAACAAGTGATAGTCAGAGGGAGCAACGTCTGGAGAATGCGGCGGGTGGGATAGGACTTCCCATTTCAACGTTTCCAAGTATGTCTTGACCACTTTCGCAACATGGGGTCGAGCATTGTTATATTGCAAAATCACTTTATCGTGTCTCTCGTTGTATTGCGGCCGTTTGTCTCTCAATGCTCGGTTCAAACGCATCAATTGCGTTCGATACCGATCGCCTGTGATTGTTTCATTCGGTTTTAACAGCTCATAATACACTACGCCGAGCTGGTCCCACCAAATACAGAGCATGACCTTGGAGCCATGAATATTCGGTTTGGCCGTCGACGTGGAAGCATGGCCGGGAACTCCCCATGATTTTCTGCGCTTGGGGTTATCATAATGAACCTATTTGTCGCAATGCCCCAGTCACAATGCAATGCAGAAATCCCTTCCGTCTTTGCCTTTCAAGCAGCTGTTCACAAGCAAATAAACGCCGTTCAACATCTCTCGGCTTCAATTCGTACGGCACCCAATTTCCTTACTTCTGAATCGTTCCCATGGCTTTGAAGCGTTTTGAAATGGCTTGTTGAGTCACTTCCAATGATCGTGCCAATTTTTCTTGATTTTGACACGAATCTTGATCAAGTAATGCCTCCAATTCTGCATCTTCGAAAACCTTCTCTCTTCCACCGCTATGCCGGTCTTCGACGTCAAAATCACCGTTCTTGAAGCGTTGAAACCACTCACGTTCTTTCATTAATAGCGGTCTCACCATAAATATTTGAGAGTATTCGATGAGCCTCAGCCGCAGGTTTCTTCATATTGAAGCAGAAAATTAAAACCTCCCGCAAATGACGAGAATTTGGCTCGTAAACTGACATTTTCAATCGAGAATAACTTTATGATGCAGACACAAATCGACTAATATTTCTATGTTGACAGATGCCCAAGTTTATTGTATGACGTCTATGATGTATTTATTTCGACCACCACTTACCGTTAAAGCCATCTATAGGAAAACGGCGGAAGCAAAGTTCTACACCTAATATACAATAGCATGATAAAATAGCTCATGTAAAACAACATATTAACAATAACTGTCTTAGAGTTTATATTGATCTGACTCACTCTATGATTCAATTCGCCTCGGTTTACCCTATAGCGATCAAACTACTCTTAAGGTTTTAATGAAAAACAAGATGATAAAAGAGACTTGTAAAACTATTACAAAGTACAAGACATTTGACGTTTTGAAGTAATTGATATATAAAGTACACAATTTTTGATGAAAAATATATGACAGCTAACTTAGGGGGATCTTGCATAGGGGGCAATATTGCATACGAAAGTAGTCAAATCGTCGCAATTCACATCGTCTATTCTATAATAGTCTAACAGTTTGATAGATACGATATCGTCACATAACGCGATAAACTCAGTCACTATGTAATACATTAATCAATAACTTTATAATAGTACTGTCACGAACGAACTACCTTAAGCAGACTGATTGCCACAACATCTAATTTTCAGACGAAGCGAAAGTAAAAAATTGTTAGTATTTCCATATATATTTTTTAACTGATTAATATTATATATAACAAATGCAACAATTTCCAACAGTTGCTATCAGAGTATAGTATTTTATAAAAGAAATAAGCTCCTATTCCATACTATTTGTCTTCCATCATCGGCTCTTTTTCTTTCTAAATTTCTTATAGTGAAATTTCACTCGAAAAGTGAATATTTTTACTCGAAATTAAAGCATAAATCTGATATATTTTATTGTCACAGAAACATATTTATTCTAATTGATTGAAACATTCAGTCATATGAAGTCATAGCATACTATAAGCTGAAATGAAATATGTATTTTCGCGATTTCAAGTGACAATATTTTCACCATCATTTTGAGCCAAAATATTGCCACTTTTCCCAAGTTTTGAGTAAGATCCCACTCTAAGAAATTTAGGAAGTGCCTTATACTTTGTGTAAAATCATAATCTATATCTCTATTATATTTCGTTTTAAATCTTCTCTTATCGGATGTTTTCTTGTTGCAGGTACGTTCAAGTTCCTTGACCTCGCTGGACGCCTTGGGCAGCAGCATGCTGGACACGGGGGAGCACCATCTGGGAAGTGGTCCCTCGCAGCAGCAATCCCATCACCTGCACCACCATCAGCAACCCCATCAACTGCAACACCACCCCCACAATGTCATCGAGTGCAGTCCTCGATTTCTTGTGCCGAACGCGACGCCCGCCGAGGGTGCACATTCTAATCGTACCAGGCATAAACTCTCGCGGTCTCAAGTAAGTAAAAGTGATATTAACTATTCCTTCACTAATATGTTACGTTAGCTTGTTATAAATCAGCTCATAATAATATGTTACTGAGAGCGTCAAAAAGTTTAGTATTTAGTAGTAGTTTTAGATAGTATTTATTTTTATTCAAATTTGACTTTTTATTAATTTCAATATAAATAAATAATAACAGTCAATAGGTAATTTGTTACATAGAATTTTTTATGTTTTCATGTTTTCATATTTTATGCGTAGAATCGGAAAACGAAGGCAGAATTTCTTTATCATTCACAGTTTTTTTATTGTGACAGTTATTTGAAATTTAATATATTGTGTATGGGACATTTCCCACACATAAACAATTCGTAAATTAAATTTTAGTAATTATTTACTATTTACTTTTTGGTAATTATTTACTATTTACTTTTTAGTAATTATTTACTAATTATTTATTATTTATTTATTTATTTATTAAGAGACACTTTACTAATAACTTAAATCTTGACATATATTGTCAACGTCAATGTTCTGAATAACTTTCAAAAGGTTTTAGCTGTCGCTCATTATTTATTAAAAAGTTATTAAGAAAGCAACTTTTATAAATTGAACACAATTTTTACATGCAGTATATATTAAAATATAACAGAAAACAGTATATGTATATACGCGGGAAAAGAGCCCTTGCACACCCTCCTCAAAAAAATTAATCCAACCCAATATATCATTTACATAGTTTTACAATAAGAAAAAATATAAAAGTACAAAAGATACAGAGAAAGAATAAAAAAATGTAAAGAAGTTAAATTGGATTAGTTTTTTGGAAAGAGGGTGCAGGGGCAGGGGCTCTGCCTTTTTTCATGTATATATGTGTACTGTTTACTATATTCTAATGTATGCTATATATAAAAATTTCGTTCTATAAAAATACGATATATAATACGATACAATTTGCAGAAACGTTAGGTATTCTTAATATATTCTAATACCTGAGACACATTATTTCATTACGAACGATTTTTTTCCACACAAGAAATTCCACAAAGATTCGAAATTGTATGTCATATGAATAAATTCGTATAAATACATCTTCGAAGTTCATGAAACTCTGTTGAAATTATCCAAGCGACTGACTGACTAAGACACGACGAGACAGTGACTAAGAGTAATAACATTGAGCAAAATTTACCAAGTAACAATATCTTACATATTTTAAAGGAATCAAAATAGAGAAATAGGCTTCGAAATACTATGAATATATTTGTATATAGCACGTGTATAGCACATATTGATTCCTTAAATATGTACACGGTATCGGAAAATTACGTTTTATATATGAAAATTCTTTTGTTAATAACTTTTTAACAAACATGAACAACAACTAAAACCTCTTGAATATTACTCAGGAGGGTGTCTTTGATAATATATATAACAGGCAAGATTATTAGAGATGGGTTCTCTAAATAAAAAATATATTTACCATTATTTTTTTTTAAATCAGTCGTACAATCAATAGAAAGTCACCAATAGGAAACGAGATGAGAAATACACGAATTACCGTATCTCTGATAATTCGATCATCAGTTAAGTTGTTATCTAATCAACGTGACAGTATGTGTCAACGTGTTAAGAATCATAATATCAACAGATATAATACACACTTTGCCGTTTAGCATACATTAAAGTCTGAGCACTAGAGGCGATTTTGTAATAAATATCCAAGGGAATGCCGAGAGAGCGCTTTCCATAAAAGCTCATACTTCCTTCTCTTGATTCCTTCCCCTGCGAATATCGCCGAATCGCCAGTAATTACAATTTAACATTCGGGATAAAATATCGTTCACATTTTGTTGCCGTTTTCATTTGCGTACGCTGGACATAAAATTAACGCACTGCACTTAATCGAAAAGAGAGACTCCAATTTATTTTCAGCAATGTAACTCCAGTCATATTTCCTCCGCGAGAACTTACAATGTTTATATGCATTTGCTCATGTTATATACATGTAGGGCGTATCCGTGTTTTGCGAGATATAATCTAAACTTTCATTATTAAATATCTTAGTAATTAACTCTCTCGAGTTCAACAAAGTTACTGTTGAAGTTCATTTTAGATTACGTGCGCAACTGCCGCCTTTTTCGCTGCTTCCTCTTTTACGTTTCTGGAATTCTCGGCTTTTTCATTTTAATCGTTTATAATTGACCGCATTCCAGGCAATTTAAAAAAGAAAAATAAAAATAATTATCATTTCAAGCTTTTCAACAAAGGATGTACCGTTATATAAGAAAGACGATCGCGAAAATCGTTGCGCTCTATAGCACGATGTATTGACTTATCGTTTTGTTCATGTAATGAAAAAGGACAAATCGGTGTATGATAATCCGGATGGAATACACATACGGCAACATAGAAAGAATAAACGCATAAAAATTCAATATAACGTTCAAAAATTTTCACTTTATATCCGGGCTCATCCGCTCGATCAACAGCGGGCGAGAAAGCAACAAAACACAACGAAATGTTTCCCGCCCTGTATATCATTTGCATTATCCCCGCTTAAACTAACATGACATTTGAGGGAAACCTAAATCTCTCTCTCTCTCTCTCTCTCTCTCTCTCTCTCTCTCTCTCTCTCTCTCTCT
>NW_022639591.1:493149-498943 GCF_010583005.1 Odontomachus brunneus
TCTCTCTCTCTCTCTCTCTCTCTCGCGTATAATGCGTAACCGGCTTAAAATATATATTTCGATGTTTGAACATAAATTGTGTACAAACCGATCACGCAAATATATCGTTAACGGGAAAGTATTTCCATATTTTTTTACGTTTCTGCTCTTTTTCCTTTCTTTTCCTTTCTTTTCTGTCTATTTTGCGCTTTTCCTCTCCCCGTCTCTTGCTCTCTCGCCAACCTATTCCCCGTGTCGAAATTATGCCATGTCGTTACTTTCGTTCGAGAAATGTCCCAAAGTGTTTTTTGTAATTTACGGTATACATCAGAGGATCTCGTCCAATACGCGCTTCTTTTATAATGCTTTACCGTCGACTTCTCGTCGACTGGGCAACTCGTCCAGAAGCCTATGTATTTTAGGGAAAGTCGAGTAATGGAGTTCTCTTTCGTGTTCATGTTTTCGATTCAGGCCATAAAAGGGCCAAGAAACTCGCCTCGTTTCTTAATCCTGGCTGAGCTCGAGAGACAATCGATAGACAGCAGGAAGGCGAAAAATCAAGAAATCGCTGATGCGGCATTACATCCACGTAATTATGATCAACGATCATTAATTAGATTCGTAGTCCTGGTTGATTATCGGCTTCCGCAGCCGGAATGCCGGCGGATTTCCAGCGCGTGAATTGCGCGCGTTAAATCATCGAGGCACGTCGTGAGATGTAAATTGATAACGTAGAATGATTAATTAATTATTAGAATGTGTATTATTTATAGAAGGAATCTGATACAACGTATATATCCGCTCATGTGCAAGTTGAATTCAACCAAGTTCAACAAAAAAGTACTTTATCATTTTGTAAACAACCGTAATAATTATTGAGTTATTAACGCTAAATTGTTAATCCTAGTGGTAGTAGCTATTTCGTTATTACTAAATTCTTTGACTCTCTTAATTGTTTTTTCATCTGCTTTAATGTTTTTAATCATTTTTCAATTTGTCATCTGCTTCAATGTTTTTAATCATTTTTTTAATTTGTCACCAGCTTTAATGTTTTTAATCATTTTTTTCAAAAAGAAAATAAAATAATACCAATTATAAATGTTTTTTTTATTAAATTATTATTCGAAGTGTAAATTAAAATGATTAACTTTGACAATTTATACTTAAAAAATTAGGGACTAAATACGTGCATACACATAGAAAAATATCATTCTTCTGCTAAGAAAAACGATTACTCAATTTGTCTTTCTTCTTTTAAGTAACGATTATTTCCAAAAAATAATATTTTTTCGATAATAGTCTTAAAATATACTCATTAAATTTTAAAATTGCTTTTTATCATATAATCAAAAGAAGACTTTATCCTCTTTAAAAGAATATTATAAAATTGTATTATAAAAGTTAATTCAATTCTACGTAATAAGCAAACCGAATTTTTGTTTTAATTTAATATTCTTGATTAAAATACTAAACTTGATGAAATTCAAAATGTATTTTGAATTAATTTGATGCCTATGATGAAGTTATATATATGATAGATTTGAGGATACATAAATTTATGAAATACTTTAAACAAGTAATATTTATTTAACAACATTTACTTGAATACAGTATGAATTTTTCTGTGTATGCGCTGAAAGACAAATACATGAAGATTTATTTGTGGAATATCAAATTTATTAAAAAAAATAAATTTTATTTTTTAAAAATGAACTTTAAATCTCATAAATAAATGTTCAAGTCATAATAAAGAAAATTTTCAAATATTTCTTTTTTATTGCAATGTCATTAGAAGTAAAAGTCTGGACAAGTTATTAATCGCGACAAAATGTAGTGTCGTAGTTATTATTAATTTATTTTATAATTCCCGAAAAAAGGAGTACTATGACGCATATTATTAAATTGCTATAATTGTTCTTATTATTGACAAAGTGTTATTGACAATATTCATATGGATAAAGACTAATTAAATATTTTACAAGCTCTTGCTGGTAATAACTTGTCTAAAATTTGTAAATTGTCCAAAGTTCAAACTTGTGTTCGTTTAACTTGATCTACAAGATTTGATACCAATATCTAATATTCGAAATTAGTACGTTTAAGATTGCAAACATTATAAACGTACTGCAGATTGTAAACATTAGTTTTTGTTAATATATTATATACAATTAAAATATTTTAATATATAATTTTTATATATTAAATATTTTATATATTATATATTAAATATTTTATATATTATATATTAAATATTTTATATATTAAATATTTTATTTATATATAATATACAATTAAAATATTTTAATAATTATAATTTTTTAAAGTACTTTATTAATATATCATAAGCGCATCAAAATATTATTATTAATACATTATATACAATTATATTTATAAATTGGATGTCATTAATAAATAACATCTACCGTATATTAAAAATAAAAATATAATAGAATTTTTCACAAAAAAATTATTAACATACATTACAACACGCTTGAAATCTATTTAATAAAATTATGAAACATTATATTATATTTTGCATTAAAGTTTATTGTAAAAAAGGTAATTGTAAAAATATTTTTATTAATATTATAAAATAAAAATATATTATAATATATAATAAAGAATTGTTTTTTTTTATTATATTATTATATTAATATTTTCAATAGTAAAACCGTGGTCAAGTGCATACTACATAAAACAATATTTGTCGATTAATTTTTACACGTTTAAATTAGAACTCAGAAATGGAACCGGCTGACAATCACCCTTCCATCATCAGAATAGTGGTAAACGTCAAATGCAGATACCCGTATGACATGGGTACTTGCATCTGACGTTTAATATTATTTTGTTGAAGAAAAGAAACAATAATGACAAACTTTAAATATGACGTCACGTTTACGTATTTAGACAGGAAACATAAGATTATTTTTGTCAACCGCAGAACCTTTTCTTACCCGATTTTATTCCGAAAGTGAAATATAAATAGTGAAATAAATTTATCTTTTTACGAAGTATAGGGTGTAATTTTTGTCAAAAGATTAAATAAATGTATAATTTTATATACATAAATATATATTTACTACTACATATTTTATTACACTACACACTTTGCAATAAGCGTACAACACTGGATCACGACACTCGTTGTTCGCAATGTTATTCCGTTTTTCGTTGCCAAGTGATACTCATCAAAGATAATCAACACGTCGACATATTTCTTTAGATTGTTCTACAAAGTTCGTCTCACCGCATCACATGCATTCATTCGTCAATTTCTCTTAATTAGTATCTCTCAATAATTATCGTGCTTACAAAATGCTAACAGATTTTTTTATTCAATTTGATGAGTTTTACTTACACACAATGTATACGTTACGTCAGATACCCTATATATCTCAACGTAATATCAGCGAAGAATTCGCGTCGATATTAAGTCCGTGTCACACTACGAATTGGAGATGGAGGATTACAGATTGAAGATTATATTTCGACGAATCGACTAACTTTGGTCTTGGTTTGCTTTGTTCCAATTGGTCGAGTTCCAATCTTCAATCCGCAATCCTCAATTTCCAATCTGTAGTGTGACACGGGCTTTACGAACTTCTGATATCGGAAAGTTTTACAGGAACATTGCGAAGTACGGAAAACTTAGCAACAAATTAATAATTAAAATCTTGTTATATTACCACGAGAAATACACGTTGATTTCATCGGGAAACTCGATATGGAAGCCTGTGAAAAAGAGCAATGTATTAAAAAGCAAAAAGAGGAAAACTCTCAAACATCTCGTCACTCGAAGTGACGAAACAATCGAGCTTCCGAGAAGCGGAGGAGTTCAAAAGCAAATATCTGCCGACAAAATATAGTATTGGATATAGCGCGTAAAGAATCCAATCCTTTGTGCCATTGAAATACTTTCAGCTACCCGAGGAGACGCTCTGCGATTTCTAGAAAATAATTTAGACATTATCCGAACTGCGAGGCCTATATTTAAAAATGGAGAGTCCATTTCGCTCATTAAATACGCAATAAAGTGTATACGATGTGACATGATTAATCCGCGATTAACACGGTCCTTTAATCACCTGTCAATGCACATTTACATATTTATTAAACATTGCGCATTAACGACTTATGCAAATATCGGCGAAATACGTCTCGATAACGATGGGCAAATGAAACGAGATGTGAAACGCGGAAAGAATTAACATAAAGTGCACGTGCTTGCAATTATTTCGCGTCCGTCGAATGTCGGCGAAACTAATTTCTCTTCCTGATCGACGAGGTGGAAAAAAGGAACGGAAAAAAATATAGAAAACATTTACCATAATTTCTATGAACTTACGAGGATCGTATCTACATCACGGATCAGCGCGGTCTCTTTTATCACCTTAATCAACATTATTTTATTCCTCCCGAGAGAAGCCATTGCGACGATTAGCATATTTTTATGTGTTATCGCCGTTCTGATCTCAGCGAATTAAATGGTAGAGAGGCGATGCAAATGCCAAAGCATTAACTGTCCTAATGACGATATTTAAAGGTCTCTCTTTGTTTCCTCGGAATTTCCACTACGTTATCCACGTTATCCACGTCACGTTTACCGTCTACAATTTCTTCGATATCATGTCGGAATTTCACGCAAGAATCGCTGTTTCAACTTCCACTCTTTCACGAGCGAAATTAAGGTCGACTCTCCACGGATGGTGTAATCGGATTATCAAATATAAATCAGAGTTCGCGTGCGCGCGACTGTATTTCATATTACGCAGCATAATATGGCATTCTTTAATGAGAAACTAACTTTGATTACGCCCGACCAAGAATTATCTTTGTTGCGCGTCGATGGTGGGACTCAGTTCCTGACGTTTCATTATATTACGGTCGACTTTGTTGTTGCCGTTGTTTTCTTGCGCCGCAGATAGCACAAATGTCATCAAATGAGAATTTTGTAGAATTAACTCGATTATAATTAGAATAAACTTGCGGCCATGCGATCGCCTCGCGTCGCGCGTCCGACGAGAATGGGCAAGCAACGGAGATGTCGTCCAGCATAACGATAGGAAGCATACACCACGCGAAAATTCTCGACTCGTCGACTTTATTTCGCAGTTTTGTGCTCGTGTATTTTACCTCTCTTCTGTTCTATAAAAACAGCTTTGCTGGAGCGCGCAACGCAAGAACTCTCTTATCTCTTCTTACCAACTAAGCGTTAATTAATTTACACCCCGGCAATATTTTAAACTGCCACATCAAGATAAGTATTTTTACTGATTCCTTTTAATTTCGACCTGACTCGCGAAATTATATCTTATTTTTCTTCGTCTTTCTTTCCTTCCTTCTTGTTTTAATTAGCAAATTAAATCGGTTCGTTGAATCACTATGTTGGATCATGAATTAAAATTTTAATTCTACATTAATCCTGCAAATCCCATTAAATTTCGAATAAAGAATCTCGAAATTAAACATTATATATGTCTTTCGATACAAATGGTTATTATCGTTTTGATAAATTAAAAAAAAATTCATTTAAAAATTATATTTAAAAAAATTCTCTTTGTCTCTCTCTCCCATATTTTTTTCTTATAGCGCCTGTGTTGAATTTCCATGTTGAACTCTAAAGAAGAGTTTATTGAAGAATTATAATTAATTCACACATATTTAAAATATACAAAAAGTGTTTTACATTTCAAAATAAATATTTCATAAGAAATATACTGATTCAGATAAAAGAAATTTGTAGTAACATTTTTATCCTGTCTCTCTTTCTCTCTCTCTCTCTCTCTCTCTCTCTCTCTCTCTCTCTCTCTCT
>NW_022639591.1:499306-507040 GCF_010583005.1 Odontomachus brunneus
TCTCTCTCTCTCTCTCTCTCTCTCTCTCTCTCTCTCTCTCTCTCTCTCTCTCTCTCTCTTTGTCTCTCTCTATCTCTATCTGAATTATATTTCTAACAATTCCAAAATATAGTGCACGTAAGATATATTCAGGGTGTTCAGTGTAATAGTCCGCACGATTTTTTAGACACTTTTGACGGAAATTAAAGGAAAGATTCTAAACTGAATGTTCATCTGCTTCATATAAGCTACAATTTGCAATAAAAGATTTTTTTAAAAAGTTTGTCTATTAAAAACAACATTGCATTTTTTAAATGGCTTCGTGCAATTTTTTACATAATATTGTAAAGGATTTTAAAAAGAGAGAAAGAGAGAGAGAGAGAGTATCGAAATTTATTTTTATTAATATTTATTATAATATTAAATGTACAACATTATTTTATAAATAGCATTACTTATAAGCAAAATGTGCTAACCGTTATAAGATTTTTAACTATGTTATATATAAACATAAATACTGAAAGTTGTCTGGAAACAATTTTCGCATTATAAACACATAATATTATATTCCTCATCATGAGAAATTATTAATATTCTTCGAATCTTTTCCCGAAGAGGATATTAATTGTTTCAATAGCAGCAATAAATCGTTATTCTAATGCGGAAAAAGTTAACTATTAATATTCACCACCTGCATTTTCTTAATATGCAATTGTCAAAAATATATAACGTGAAATATTTTCTTTAATATAAATAATATATATTTCTAACAAGACTGTTCTCCAGTCCACAGATTTAAAAACTAAAGGACATAACGGTAAAATTTCTGTCAGGGAAGATATTTTCAATGACCGTGTCTTTATATTGTAAATATATTCCAAAGATTATCATCCCGAGTAACTCACAACAAGTCTTAGTCGTTGTTTATTAAAAAGTTATTAACAAAGGAAGTTTTATAAATAGAACATAATCTTATCTTGCAACATTGTGAGAATGTTAGTTGTTAAAATGTATTGTTGCGGCCGCGCTTTTGGAGACAAGGATCGTTTCGATAGTTATTTGTGGAGAGCGAGAATCCTAACAAAGTCCTGGATAGCTGAATTTGTTCCCCTTGACGACGAATAAACAAAAAGAACAGAGAATCGCACACACCTTCCGAGGCGGGCTGACGTGCGGCAAGTCAGACTGCGAGATTTTAGAGAACACGCACATTATTAATGTGAAAGTTTATAAATAACTCATTTAAACGCTAAGTTGTTTTCTTTTTAATGTGTGCTTTATTTTCCTACTCCCGGACGCGAGGGCGCAAGGGAACGCAACAGTATGTACATTTTTAATATAAATATATATTTTTTAACAATTAACACTATCACAATATTACAGGGTAAAGTTAAATTAGATTTTTAGATGAGAACGAAGCTTACTTCACCAAAGATATACATTTTAACTTTTTCTGTTATAATATATTTATATTTTTTAGTTTCTAACTTTGATCAGACATATTAGTAATTTCTAAGTATTGATTAAAAACACATAATATTTTCGAACGTTTCTTCGAAATGGAATGGAAAAAATTGATTTTAAACATAAAATTCTTTCTTGTCGCTAATCATAACTGTCGCTAATCATAAGTTGTTAGAAGTGCTCTTAAACGAACAATATAACAATATCTTAAATAAACAATATCTTCCTCCTCGTCTGATCCTCACTTGTAAGTATCCGCCTCTTCTTTTCCGTTTTATTTCTTTTTTCGCTGATGCGATATTATCTCGCAACGTTGACGTAAATGGACATTATCATTGTAATCGTTTATTTCATTCTCACCTCGAAGTCTCGACTATGTTCATGTTTATAATCGCATTTACATCGCACTTGTGTCATGAGTGCGAGTAACGAGCGAGATGTCATTCGTATTACGAAGTAACCAAACATAGTTGAACAACCGGTACTCGAGTGAATATATCCTTGGCAAGAAGGGAAGAGCTTCCTTCCTTCCTTCCTTTGCATAATTCCCTTGGTGGGATAAACCACCGAAATGCAAGACCTAAATGTCCGGAGAAACTACGAGAATGTAGCATGAAAACAGGACGCGAAACATCGAATCGCTATTAGCCGTATATGCTTTCGTAAAATTGTGAGACTCAAGAGACATCGGACGACAATCAGAGAATATTCTCACTACTGCGCGGAATATATGAAAAAATTGGAGCGCGCATTTAGTGCATATTAAAATAATTTCGCTATGTGCAATTATAACAGAATAAAATTGCAACGTGGAATTAATTCAGTGACGTCATTACATGCAACTTCGTGTAACTTTGCAAACCTGATTTACCCAAATATAGTAGAATTACGTTGCGTTATTATTTTCGATATTTTCACACTGTTATTTCATACATTATGTCTCTTTTATTAATAACTTCTTCAAAGTTATGGATGCATGTATGCGTTTAATAAATATCATCGATGTAGATTATTTACACGTATGTGTGTCTGTCAATTTCTTCTTATATAAACGAGAAAAATATTATATATATACAATAATGAATCAAGTAAAGTATGCATTTTGAACATTTTCATGCTTGCACGAATAATTTAGCAGATTCTTGACAGATAGAATAACAGTCTTGACAGATAGAATAATGATGTATTTGGACAAAAAGAAGATTTTTTAATTTAAAAAATTCTTAAAATTTAAGTGAAAAAATTCCAAAAACATTAAAAATACTTCAATATTCAAGTCCGTTACATCTCATACATTTATTATCATATTTATTTTGGATAAAATAAATTACGCAGATAATAACAAGAAACAAATTAATGATAAAAGTTAAAACTAATATTTCATATAGTCGTCTTTTACTTGTATAAAACCGCTTGCAAATTCGACACATATTCTCGACCAGACTTCGGATGTGCTGCTGGTCGATGTCTCCCCATGCTTCTTCTAAGGTTTTGAACAACTTAATCTTATTTGTTACATTGCCCTTATGTGTATACAAATATATAATCCCTCTATCAATTAAGTGGCATGAGATAGCGGATGAGATAATAGATTAACGAATCGAAGTTTGAATCCTATTAATTTAGCTTATTAAAGCAAGCGTTTTTTCCAAATGCGATATTACATTCAATAAATGAGATCCCTATAATTTCAGGTGTAATCATCATTCTCAACAATATATGATAAATACATGTATCCTTTTAATACAGATATACGTATTAATTTAAACGTGTGTTATTGAGATTAGTATGTTATCGTAAGATGTGCTACGTCACTTGAAATATTTTATATATCATACAAGTGTGTCCTCAACATATTCCATACAGAGTGTTCCAAAAGTCTGGAAATGGTCGAATATTTCAGAAACTGTATATTTAAAAAAAAAATTCGTTTTAGACGAAAGTTATAAGGTTTAAAAGGTTACATTTAACGGTATTATCCATTTAACCTTGGGTAGTGTTGCCAAGGTCAGGTCAAAGTTACATTGATTTTTTTAAATGGAATCTAATTAATCTCTATTTTTTATTATATATTCTTGTAATTTACCTCAGGAACTTTCTAAAACACTATAATTAAGTATTTCTTTGTTAAATATTTTTCGAGTTATAAGGCTTGAAAGTGACAATACCGCTGAATTAGCGTTACCCAAAGTGTATCGCATGGAGGTTGCGCAGTTTAGGATATTGAAGGCCCTAGAAGAGAGACTATGAAAATTTACGGAAGTAATATGCTTACAAAAATATACAAAAAGTTTCCTTATTCGACTCAAGCACCCATATTTGTGCGTGCACGCACACACACACGCGCGCACGCGCACGCATACACACATGCACACATACAAAAGAGATGTAAATCCGATCGTGCAATCTTTACGCGATATACTTTGGATAATGCTAATGCCGGCGGTACTATCATTTTTAAGCTTTATAACTCGAAAAGTATCTAATGAAAAAATTTAGTTACAGTGTTTTAGAAAGGTAAGCTACAAACTTCCAAAGTAAGCTACAAGAATATGCGATAAAAAATAGGAGGTTTCATTAAAAATATTAGTGTGACTATGACCTTAGTAATGTCACTCAAGGTCAAATAGATTTTGCCATTAAATATGACTTTTTAAACAACTTACAACTTTCGTCTAAAACATTTTTTCTAAAATGCATTGTTTCTGAGATATTTGACCATTTCCAAAAATACAAGGAGTTTGGGACACCTTGTATATCATGCTGCGTTTAAATAACGCGCTGTACATATATCATATAGCATTATGGAGAAAAGTAACACGTTTCGGTGATATGATATAAGTGTAAAAAATCATATTGCTAAGAAATAGATGAGATTAATACAATTAGCCACATATATAATTCTGCAGAAAAATTTATAAATTTAGTTGAAGTATATATATACAGCAAAACTTTAATGAAAATTCCAATAAAAATATTATAAAGATTTTAAAAAAACTAATAAATTTTGCTAAATATTAATAACTATACGCTGAAATATCCACGTAAGAAATTAAAGAAAAAGAACAATGGTAAAAAAGGCCGTTTTTGCCTACCGAGACAAAAAATTATTATCATTTTTTACTAATTTTGACTAGCAAATACAGTAATGATATTAGAATTACTTGGAGATATCGAGAACATCTTTCATTTTAAGGTTAAAGTTGTATTGTTTTCTCCAAATAATCCCCTATATCGTTACAAGTACTTGGTGTTGCGGCACTACCGTGCCGCTTGACTAATGAGACATACGGGGCTCAGTATCGTAGCCCTACACCAGATGGGCCAATAGCTCAATTAAAATACATAAAGGCTACAAGGCCACAAGGGAATATAAATCTTATGTAAATTGAGCATTAATTAATAACGTTCCCCGTGCGCCACTATCGGTTCATCGATGTTCGCGTGGCCGTTAATAGTCGGCAAATATAATCAACGGTTATTTGTTACGTTCTCGATACGGTTTAAATAATGAAATTGGAATTTCGAATATCCAAGAATACCGGAGAGGTATAGATGATATAAAATTGATCACGTGCCGACTCAGCCGAATTTAATGAGAATTTTTTAACGTGCCTGTATTTGTTCTCGCGCGCAAATTTTCACGGCAACGCGATCGCGAATTACTTCTAAGTCTTCCGTCGACCTACACGCGCGCACGCACGCATGCACACACACACATATACATCTAAATCGTAATAATATTAACATTAATAATTTGAATCAGTATATCCTGCTTTTTTCAGCTTTTTCAATCCTTCTAGCGTTTACTTTATTCATTTATTCCGGATTTAGGAAACGACTAATTTCTGCAAAAATTGTCTCTTACGCGCTCTTACGTTATTATTCATACTATCGACATAATTACAATACGAATAATTTATAGAAAGAGAAAGGGAGAGAAAGAGAAAGAGACAGAGGCATGTGTTGTAAATTTTAGTGCATGGTAGAGAGCCGTTAATTCAAACGAGGTTGCGAAGCGAGTGCACCATACTGCAAAATCAACCGGATTTACCGCACTTTTGCCATCAAGGTCGCATCTTAAAAATCTCCACGAATCGCAAGAAAATGCGAGACTACAGTAATTTACCGCTACAAGTAGCCGACGCCGGTACGAAAGCGTAATGGCTTACAGAAGGACTTTTTTAAAGCTCCGGGTCCGCTAAATACAAAGTAAATAAGGCTTTTCCGCATCGCCTCGCGTTGCGTCACCGTTTTCGAAATGTACGTCACAAAATAAGATCTGGTTAATAGATAACGAAGACGGGTGAGTTTCTAACGATAATGAGTTAGTGGTAATGTACAAAGTTCATTTTACACTTTATTAATAACAGATCATGTTATTGTTATGAACTTCGTTCATTAGTATCTTTTGAAAAAATTAAAAGATACTGCTGCGTAAAAACTATCCGTTCATATCATTGTTCGCGTTTTTCGTACAAAATATTTCGTCAATTAGAGACCAATCTATATAAAAAATTTCTGGAGTCTAAATGACATATAGATTAATTTTTTGCACCATCGACTGTGGAAAATCTACGTAAATTCAAGTAAACACGCGATTTTAACACTTTATTTAGCTGTTGCTTATGTTGCTCTCAAGCAATATCGACTTGTCGTGAGCTATATGCAAGAACAATACATACATTTATTTAAGACGCATTTATTTAATACTTGTTCTGAAGTCTGATATCTGATTACTTGTTCTGTGCGTCGGTGTCTGAGTAATTTCGATTTTTGCTACTAGATAACAAAAATCATTGAAAAAAAACATATTTTCAAAATGATATTTTAAAAACAATATAACTACATTCAAAAGACGTCATTTACTTCATTTAAACATCCAAAAATTTTTGTCTTTAAATTGTTTTGGGTCCTTAAATTGTTTCGTGTGCAGTATAGTAAGTTGGCTATCCGTATAGATATAGATTTACTAAACTAGCAAGATTTTTAATTGTGATAGTATATTTTTTTAAAATAAATCTCTCTTTTTTTCAAGACATTTTTATACAAGCGAACATCTATATGTAGGATAGTTCTTACGGCGGAAGGATACGGATGGATTACAGAGACGACTGATTGTATAAAATATATATTTATATAAAGCATACACTTTCGCACTTCGCTCGCTTCGCTCGCCTCAACGCGATTGACTCTCACCACCTCCTACTTTATGCGCGCCACTAGCGCCGGGACGCTTAAAGCTATTCCTACATATATTTTTCTATAATAAATTAAAACTTTACGGTCACATTGCAAGATTAACGATTAAGATGTTTCGAAGTAAATTCTCACACAATAAATTATTTTAAATGTACAATATTTATTACTATTTGTTATTACCATATTATCTACTCATGCATTTGTATGGTTTTTTTAACAATTGACGAGAAACGCATAAATATATAAGTATATAAAAATATATTAATATTATATAAAAGACCCTGCAAGTGTTTCTAACGGAGAACCAATTGAAGCTGAATGTTTACCATATCGTTTTCAAATAACTTGATACTTTCTTTTATGTGTGGGCACAAATGCGCGTGTATTCGTAAATATTGAAAGTTGCGTATGCGAGCGTGTATGCTACGCACGCCAATATATTTCTTTACCCTTTGATTTTACATGGTTATAACAATGGAGACTTTATTCAGAATTATATAAACCACAACATAATTCCGGATGAAGCAATTTCAGAACGGAGTCACTCTCCCAAACGTGCAACGGATCCTTTACATTGTAAAGGATGCCTTCATAAATTGTGTGAATTACCACGACAATATAGATTACACCAGACAGCACAAAGACGTTTTAAAAACATATTGAAACGTACGTATTGGACGTTGTGGACGTACAATATTTAAAACGTCCATTTCAGATCTACAAACGTTTTTAGGACATTTTAAAAACATCCGTTGTTATTCTTATGAATGTTCAAAAGACATCCGAATTAAGGACCCACCGGACTAAAACTGGACGTTCTTAGAACGAAAATAGAATGTTTGTAATTTTGAATATTGAATGTTCCTAACCACCAAAAGAATATTTAAAAGACATTTGAAAAAGTATTTTTAAAAACGTTAAAAATAATGAGATACCCAGACAGTACAAAATATTTACAAAACATTTATAAGATTTATTTGAATATTTTATAAATATTTACGAAAATATTTCATAAATATTTTCATGACCTTAGCTTCAATATATATATATATATATATATATATATATATATATATATATATATATATA
>NW_022639591.1:507362-522362 GCF_010583005.1 Odontomachus brunneus
TATATATATATATATATATATATATATATATATATATATATATATATATATATATAGATAATAATATATATATATAGATTATAAGTTTTATAAAAATATTTATTAAAGTATATACATTTATATACTTTTTCTCTTTTCTAAACTTTTCTTAAATTTTTAAAATATATATGTTCTTAGTTTTCACTTTATATTGTTTCATACGCTATTTAATTCAAGTTAAAATTATACTTCGAAAGTTTGCTTACCATTGCCGAGATTCGAACTTGAGACACCTCTGGTTTTTGAGTCGTTCATCTTACCTACCGCGCCACTGTCACTTTGACTGAAAGACGCTTTATATTATATACATATAGTATATCTATGTACGTAAACAAATGATTTATTTAAAAGAAGAGAATAGATCTTTTTAAATGTAAAATGTATGTTTAAAAAGTATGTAAAAAGTATATTTAAAAAATATTTACTTGTTTTAAAAGTAAATAAAATATAAATAAATAATTTTGTAAATTTAAATAAATTGCTTTCTGATAATAAAAGAAACTTTAATTTGAAACACGAAAAGATATTTTTAATATTATAAAATAATTTATTTAGATTTATAAAATGATTTACTTGTTCCTTATTTACTTTTAAAATAAAAATATTTATTTAAACATAGTTTTTAACATTTTTTTCTAGAAATTTATAATTTTATAGCTCATTTCACAAATTTAAAAAAATATTACTTTATATTTATTATATAAATTTATTACATATTACATAAAAAATATTACTTTATATTTATTATTTTCTAAAATCTAACAAATACTTTTTTAAGTTAAGAAATTATATTTAACAAAATATATTTTTTTTATTTAAAGAATTTTTCAGTATACATTACCAATTTAAATTTCGATTTTATTATTTTTTCATTAAATTAATAATTATAAATAATTACATTTATTTTTTTATGTATACTATTTATAGAAATATTTACAAAATATTACAAATATTTGTTTTTTGTTTACTATAAATAATTGTATAAAATATTTAGCCTATATTTTAATAATATTTTGAATAAAGATTTTGATACTTTTTTCTTTATGTATAGAAATATTTATAAAATATTTATGTAATATTTTTAAAAAATAATTCGACCTAAATATTTATGAATCTTTATCATAAATATTGTGTGCTGTCTGGATAAATTCCCTTTTTTCATTAAGAAATGTTTTCCTTAACGGATTGGGAAAATGTTATTTTTTTTTAATATTTAATGAATGTCAAAATTCTATTAAATATTAAAAAACAAAACATTTTTTTAAACGTTAAAAAAAATTTTTTTTTAATGAAAAATGGGAACTTATACCATTATTTTTAACGTTTTAGAAAATATTTTTTAAATGTTTTTAAATGTTTAAATGTTTTTATTATTTTGCTAGTTTGGTTTCTTATTAATAATGCAAATTAATTTGTTCGTAATTTTCAAAAACTCGTAATAATAACTTTTTCGATGAAACTAACCAATCACATCATCGTTTGACAGATACAATTGCTCCAATAGAGAAGATAAATTTAATCGATTATTTAAATTTATTAGTGTTGGTGAAACCGACTTATACTATTAATATGAAGGCATATGTGAGCTCAACATATGTTCCTTAGAAATACATAAAATAAGCATCTTTAAAACGTACAAAAGTCAATATATTTTGTACATCCACTAATGTACGTAATTAAAAAACATCCATATTAGGTCCATGGACGTTGGGACTAAATAAAAATTAAAATTGGACGTCCATTGAAAGTCGTGTGCTCTCTGGCATTATCACATTATTTTCGCGATATTAAAGCAATTGTTTTTTCTCTGAAATTACGGACAAAAATATCTTTATTTTAAGCAGAGCCACTTAATTTTATTCACATAAAGGGTAATAAATATTATTTAGCGCAATAGCAATCTAAACTCCACAAATTATTGCAGTACACATAAACGTGAATTGTTACGCAGCTACGGCAGGAAGGAATAAATGTTATATAAATGCAATTCATATCTCTGCACGTACACTCCATTACAATATAGGATACGTAGACGTTGACTTGGACTACTTGCAGCTTCGTTTATACCTGTACCATAATCTATAGCATAAAAACGTAAACGACTACACTTATGCGGGATTGCCAGGCTAGAAGCGAACGCGTAATCAGTCGGGGATGTGAAACACGAAATAGTAAATTGCATGCGCGAAAAATTTGACTGACAATTCGCAATGATAAGTATT
Organism: Odontomachus brunneus; assembly: GCF_010583005.1. Lineage (NCBI taxonomy): Eukaryota > Metazoa > Arthropoda > Insecta > Hymenoptera > Formicidae > Odontomachus > Odontomachus brunneus. The sequence goes on from NW_022639591.1 coordinate 509,624, forward strand.
ACGAAAACTGTCATAATAATTCACGTAAAAATAAACTTATGAATATATGTTCACAATAAAGCTTAATATTATCATACCAGCATCGCTTAATTTAATGCAACATCAAATTACATAATACGAAATAGAGTACAAAACAAGAATATAATTAAACGCTTTCTGTATCGCTACCCGGTTTGGAAGTCTGATAAAGGGAGGCCACGAAGTGTGGGTCACCGATTTTTATGGGCTTTGGCACAGACCTTTATCGAAAATAAATAGACACATATCTCGCCGTTTGTCTAGATATCCCTCCGTTTTCGAAAAAATCGAAGTCATAGCGTCGGATCTCTTTTGGACCAGAAGATATCTATAGATCTTCAAAAACTGATTTTCACTAATATATTTGGAGGTCACAAACTTATATTTTTCAAGTTATTAAGGATTATATGTGCATGTGGTGTAGCATGAATATTGTTGACTTCGTTAAAGCGTCGAACTCATGTTTCGTGAACTCGTGTTCAATTCTTCGTGCTATTTTTTTTTTTTTATTTTCATAATATGAATTTATTATTATTCGCTATATACAAATAAGTTAATTATTGAAAATTAATTGATTTGTGAAGCTCTATATCCCCTAGTCCGAAATGGATCCGACGCCATGACATTTGACCTCAATTTCTTCACAAACGAGTGGGTATCTAGACAAACAGCAAGATACATGTCTATTTATTTTTTATGAAGAAGATTCCAAAGCTCATCAAAATCGGTGAACCACACTTTGTGGCTTTCCCTTCTGATATGTTCGATTAGTCCTTTCTGAGATAGACATTAAGATTTCATATTTAAAGCTTCCTACGTTCCCGTATAGCGATGTTATCTGAACATCCTTTTACATCCGCTACCACGTATCGGTCGTTCCTCAATCGCCGCAATATTCGATACGGAATATAAGCTGGCAATAATTTTCTCTGAATTAAACTCTGAAAAATTCTTTTTGTACCTGAAAATAAACTCAGAATTGATGACATGCGACTGAATTTTTTAAATTCTGTTTTAATTCTCTATGCTATCTGGGAAGTCTCCTTCATTATATTAGTACTCTGCCTTCCGTTTATTATTTACATACTTCTCTGTATTTCTGCATTTTTTCTATTTTCTTGGCCGCTCTAGTTCTAACGTGTGTGTATATGTGTATGTGTCATCAATATCTCCATCCATATCACTAAATTCCATTACATATTCTCTTGCAGCGTCGACGATTTGCCCTCGTTGCTCTACACCAAATAATATTCTACTATAAATTTCATCGGTTATTCTATTAACTATGTTGTTTATTGCAAACTTGATATCACATAAAGATTTGTGCGAATCCTTACTGTTATACAATTTATCTAATGCAAGAGCTAATATTCTATTATAGCGCTCTACCTGTTCGTTTGCTTGTTGAAGCCGTGAGGAACCCGTAGCAATTTTCACTTACAAAATATTCATTTGTAACATGAATTATTCAAACTCACTTGATGTAAAACTTGTTTTTCTGGCAGAAGTGAGGATTCTCAGCCTCCTATATAAAGAGAATTTTTTAAACATTTAATCGTTTCGTGAGATAATCCTCTTAACCGTATATAATTGTATATATTTAGTGAATGTGTCTACTGAGATATCAAAGCGTAGATTAACAGAGGTTTCTATTCTGTCAATTTATAATCCTAGAGAACCAACTAAACTCCATTATGATACAAATTCATAAAGATTTGAATATTTCTCAAACGAAAAGCAGACAATACGTTTACATCCAATTTCTTATTCTTCAAAAAAAAATTTTTTGCGAAGGTAGAATTCCGATATCATAACTATGAATTAGAAACTTCAGATATTATTTACGCACTATAATACATATTTTTCACGTTTATCGCGTTGGTTCGGTTGATTGAGCCGAAATGATCGACATGAATTACAACGAATTACGGTATTTTTCCTTCAGGAATATTATGAACAAATGCTTCTACTTTCCATGTTAGCTTCGAAAGATTATACATGAAATACATTTTTATATATGCGCCCGAATCTTAGTATTCATCTAAAGGATATAACTTTCTCGCAATAGATTATAAGTTTTATCCGCGCCAAAGTGTTTGAAATAATTATGATATTTATACAATAAATTTTCTATAGCGTAAGGCACATAAAACAAAATTTTATTTTTTATTTTACGTTATATAAGCGTTATTTTTTTTATTCTAGACGATGTTCAATATTGTAATCGTAGTTCTGCAGTTCAAGTGCCTATCGAGCTGTCCGAGAAGTTACTTCCTTTTTCTTTAACGTCATAATCAAAGCGTTAATCCTATCTTGACCTATATTAACCTTCTAGCCGTGCTCTGGGTCTTTTTTGACCTTGTGCAGTTTCAAAGTTCACACAGTTTTTGTTATATTCTAAATACAAATGTGATACTTCGCGACTTTTCGAGTTATTTTAGAAAAAGTCAGTACATATTGTACTAAATAACTTTATATAATGCTAAAATAAAAGATATAAAAAAATAACATATATATATGTCAATTAAATAGTGAGTTCTCACCATTGGTTCTCTTTTTAGAACATGGTCAAAGTATAGCCGAAACGAACACGTTTAAAAGGTTAAACGGTATATCTTGCAGATGGATCCAAAATATCTTAAGTGCGTAAATAATATCTGAAATTTCTAATTCATAGTTATAATATCGAAATTCTACCTCCGCAGTTTTTTTTTTTTTTTTTTTAGAATAAGAAATTGGATATAAGCAGTTGTCTGCTTTTCGTTGAAGAAATATTCAAATCTTTATGAATTTGTATCATAATGGAGTTTGGTTGAATCTCTAGGATTATAAATTGACAGAAGAAAAGCCTCTGTTAATCTACGCTTCAATATCTCAAATGCGTCTGTTTTTCGCCAAATTTAAAAGTCGCTTCTTTTCTAAATAGTTCGTATAAAGAACTCGCAATTAACGAAAAATTTTCGATAAATTTTCTAAAAATACGAACATAATCCAACAAAGTTTTACACTTCACAAGTATTCGTAAGAAAATTCTTAACTGCGTCAATTCTATGTTTACTCGGAAATATTCCGAAGAACTTTTTGAACTTTTATTTCCAACATAAAATTAAATATATATACAAATATTAAATATAAAATATTAAATATTAAATGTATATACACACAATTCGGCATAATAGCTTTAACAATTATATTATATTTAAGTCTAGTTTCAAACGAATTTCTTGGTTATTCGTACGCGCAATATGTCTACATATTTATCATAACTGTTAATTATTTTATTTTAAGAAAGCGTATCTGTCGGAATAATCAATATTCATGATGCACAAATAAGTATACATATTACGCGTAATCGATAAATTCGTTTAAAATTAAGACTAATAAATGTTAAAGCCTTTATGCCGGAACGTATACGATAGTGATGGTAATGACAATAATAGCGACCACGACGATGACGACGACGACGACGACAACGATGACGAACATGGTGACGTCGATAAGGATTGCACAACGATGACGGCAACAGCGATAATTACAAGAGCGACTGGAACGACGATGACTATGGTAATATTGATTATGACAGCAGCAACAACCACGGCCACCAAAATGATCACAATAATGAAGATAACGCTCCCATATGTATCGCAATCTTATATATACACAACGATTTATATATCTATCATTTATGAAATTTCTTTTGTTCATAATTTTCTTAGACAACAACTGCCGATTTAAACATTTTAAAGATTATTCACAGACATGTCCTTGACAACTATGTGAAAGTCAAAGTCATCGGCGAGGTGTTCCTTAATATGCAAGTTCTTTTACCATTAAAGATAAATCTTAAACATTTTTTTTACTCATTGTGATGAGAAAATATATATTTTTTAAGTTTATCGAAATCTTAAAAGGCTTTGATATCTAAAGATTTCTGAACATAGAACGAATATCTCCTATTTCAAAGTAAGGAGATTCTACTTGTTTAAATTCTTTATGTTAAAAATGAAACGATTACTATCATCAGGTTTAAAAACTAAAAAATACGAAAAAATTAATTGATTATCATATTTATTGCATTTTTGCCTCTTGTGCTATCAAATTTTCAACTTCAGGTCTTATCTTTACAAGCTCTTTCGTGGACCGTTTTGGTTCATTAGTAGTGTATAATTAGCAGAAAGGTTTTTTAAATTTAATAAAATAACCCCGAATGCACACATTATAAAACGAACTCATCTAAAGTTCTCCAGGATCTCAGCAAAGAACGTAATCTTCCTGCTTTGAAACTTGTCTACTTTTTTAAAGGTTTCTGATTCAGCATTCGATGCGTTGATTGATACCCGTTCTGATTCAGTTTGATGCGAATGGTTCACTTCCTCTCAAATCCAGCCCCTGTCTAGTTTTAGCAAGTGGAGCTCTCCAGTTTTCTTCGTCTAGAAAATTGCCCCTTAATAAGGATTTTTTTTAGTCTGCCCTTTTAATATTATTATAAGTCCTTCCAATTGATTTAGCTTCCTTAACTTGTTCATCAAATTTTTCTCTGTAGAACCATTGGTCCGATTTTGTGGCATCTAATACCGGTTTGATAGTTCTATCTATTAATGGTATACAGAGAGAACAATTTGGTTGAATCAAATAAATACTTCTTTGGAATAGTTCAAACGAATTTTTTGATCGATCGAACAAAATTTTGTATGACGTAACAAAAATATTTATTTGCGGCTTAGTCCCAAAGAAATATTTTTGTTGTGTTAATCAAATAATTTGTTTGGACTATTCCAAAGAAACATTTATTTGATTCAATAAATCGTTCTCTCTGTGTGCAATAAAAGATTTTCTAGCAACTGATTGTTGAAAGAAGATGTCTGTTGATAATTTACCAGTATCCCAAAAATAGTTTAACAAAGTTAATTATTTCTTCTTTTGGATTTTCTAAAAACATATGTAAGGCTATTCTCTGAGAGATAATAGTTGTATCTACGCATTTCTGTATGTTAACAAAATGTTGATCGTGTTTAACTGCTACATCTGTCAATACTGGAACTATTTCCAAATTAATTCTCGAAGGCTCTGTGTACGGATCTTCTTCACGGGGATATTTCTTTAGAAGAACATTTTTCTAATCTTCGAGTAAGCCTTTAAACCACTTCTTCTAACGAGGTTTAATCTCTCTGAGTGCAATTAAATCAGCATTCTTAAAGACGCAATAGAGATTTTCTTTTAACAAACTCGTGATACTCTCATTTATTTTCGAAATTCTCTCGACTATTTCTTCTAGACTAATCAAGATATTGAAAAATAAGACAAGATTTTCTAGCAAATCCTAGAAAATCTTGTTGCCTGCATCCAAAGTAGATCCAGCTTCTATCGTATGGATTAGTCTATGAGGATTGATCTTCTTTATTAACTTCATTGTCAACCTCTTTCGATGATACAACTGTAAACAACAAGACACTATCAATGTAATGCTATATTGTACCACTTTCTTGGGATTTAAGCTCATTACTCTATATAAAAATTATTGTTTGCATGAAACTTTGCATCTGTCAATAGGAAAACAGTTCACGAATACTGTTATTTATAATTGTTAATTTCGGTTAATTGTCCGTATCGATCTAACTCATATTTGTTCGTATAGAGCTTGTCCATATGAAATCAAGTTATATTTGCTCTTATTGAGCTTGTCTGTATGGGACCAAATAATATTTGTTCTTGAGGAGCTTGTCTGTATAGGACTAATTTAAATTAAACTTGCTCGTGCGGAGCTTGTCCGTACAGGATAAAGCCTGATATATTTCTCCAATATGAATTATGTACTTACCACCAATTGAAATTTTACCAATGTACTTACCATCAATTGAAATTTTACCTATATAGTCGTTAATATTAATATTAAACGTAAAGCTCTTATAGCTTTCAGTATAAGGTTCTAGATTGTGTGAATTACAAGATAACCGATGAGATGTTATCTAACTGTTCCTGCATTTTCTAGCGTTAGTCACATCGTTCTTCAGTCATTTTCGCGAACAAGGTCTCGAACTTTTCGCTTTATTGACATTTCATATGTTCTAAGAACACTATCAAATTTCTCTATCAAGCAAAATTCTCAGGGATTATCGGAAACGTTACGAAACTCTTACATAACGACAACGATATATAAAGTCAAAGAGGGCGCAGCAAATGGAAAAAAGCTAAAAGACACGAAATTTAAAAATCTTAATTTGCTCAAGATGTTGTGAAGATAAGCCTAATTTAAGTACTACATGTTATCATCGGGAACGAGACGTATAGTATGGAACAAGATGATATGATATGATATGTGCTTTACGTACTTTCATCGCTCCGGTTATATTCAAAGCGCTTATAATAATATACGAAAATTGCGAAATTGCGTTAGTCACAGCCCTCACGTAATTCAACTTCCCTCTTATGGCGTCCTCTGCTTCTCCCGTTGAAAACGAATTGATATTTTCTTCACGTGCGTGTTTTTAGATACAGCAAAATTCCCCAGAATATGAATTCTGCGGTCATAGCCGAACCGTGTACTGGCGCGACTATACAGAGAAAACGTGATTAAAATTTAATGTAACTTAAGCTCCTTATAAAAATGAAATTTAAAAGGCTATCATCCGGCATAATTACAGCAGTCTTGCAACGACAATTGTTGCATGATAAAAAATATTACTTCCAACCGAAACGCGATAATAGGAAAAGAAATGAAAATTGGAAAGAAAAAATGAAAAGCAAAAAATGAAACGAAAGAAATTGCGTAATCAAAAGAAAAGCAAGAAAAACGGTAATTGCATGAAAAGAAGAAACATTTATTTCCCACTCAGTATTTTGTGTAAACCAGATACCACCCCTTTTCCTTCTGAAGTAGTTAGACGAATTACCGCAAATGTAATACCGTAATGCACATGCATTATTTGTTCATTCGTCCGTCAACAATAATAACGCACGAAAGAAACTTTTCCGCTACGAAACTTGGAGTTGAACATAGCGCAAAGTTGAAGTCCGACATAACCATTCAGAATTGACGCATGTAAGAAGCAGGGAGATAAGGTCGTGAAAAATGTCTCTGGAGATAAACGTAACGTAACAGCAATGTTATATAGTAGTCCCGGTCCCGGGCCCTCTCACGGAAAACGATGCAGGAATTTCCATTAGACGGCGCGCACCTACGCACGCAGTTAGTACTATTGTCACGAACTCCTAGTAAGTATTTATCCTGGCGGAGAAAGGTCTACAAGTTACCCGCACAATCCCCGAGGACGGACAAGATGGCCTTCGGCTATCCCTCACCGAATCGATATTATGCAAACGCGAGAGAACGGTATACTAGGACTCTGCTTCCGCAGCTGGAGCAAACACTCGAATACGTTTATATCTAGGAATAATCAATTTTCACGACATAAAATTTACCGTGAATTAACGGAAACCGTCAAGTCGAAACATATTATCTTCCTTTCTTATCAAATTTCTTGTCCATCAGTCTGTCGACTATCAGTGTTTTCTTTAGACGTGAGTAAAAACTCTAAAATAAGGGTTATTATCTTTTGGAACTTTTTCTTTTGTCGATAAAATGTGGCTTATAAGCTTTTTTGACCTTTCAGTAAAATTCAGAGACCCTTTTATCGGTAAGAGAGAGTTCAGAATAAAAGCCTAAGGCTGAGTTCCCATTTAGCACGTTATGCGTCGTATCGTCCGTCGCGTCACGAGTTAAACCAATCAAATCGTCCCATTTTATTCATCTAAAGTTACGCAATAAAATAGGACGATTTGATTGGTTTAACTGGTGACGCGACGAACGATGTGACGCATGACGCGCTAAGTGAGAACAGCCTAAGAGTGTAGCCATAATACTGTACGGAAAAAATAATTTGGTTGATTCAACAAAGAGCCCGGCCAAAATGTTCCCCAAAATGGGACGGTTGAATTTGGGGTCGTCATGGGAGAAGAAGTTGTAGATCTGGACGAGCTAAAAACGAAATGGTGCTTTTTACGTTACACTGACACACCGTTCTCGAGATATCCGGTCCGGAAGTCCAAGTGGCCAATTATAGATTTTTAAACTTTTATTGCTACAGATGGCTGCCAAATGGTCATTTCAAGTCCTAAAAATGTGATTAATGGCTTAAAATGAAGCTTAGTAGATTCCCTCAAAAAAATTTAAGAACATTTTTATTTGCCAGCTAAAATGGCCGAATAGGGACGCTTCAAACACTAGGTACTTGAAAATTCATTTTTCATTCAAGATTTTTCACTTTTTCGACTGATTTTCGACTTTTATCAAATTTTAAATTAATAATAGGAATATACACTATAATGGCTAATACTATACTATAGTATTAGCTTTAAAATGAGCCATAGATCATTAGAATCGGATACGTTTTCGCTGAGATATCGCAATTTTTGCTGAATAAAGTCAATGAATGTACTAAAGGTTTTTTGAAAGTCAATATTGAATCTTTATAAATGTTTTAACTCTTTATTATTAAAATGACTTAATATTGCTTTGAAATTCCAAGTGGAAATTATAGCATCCAGATTGACTCGTAATGTTTGTAACGGATTATTTTTTTCTGGTGCCTTGATTCGCTCACCGGAGTCCGGGTTCGTATGAAGGAGAAAGAGAGAGAGACGCCACTCTATTTACAACCTAGGTTTATTTAAACGTATCTTATTTACAAGAGAAATGTATCTACATTGTATACACGGTGCTAGTGTCGTGGTGCAGACTGGTCCGGATCGTACGACTAAGGTACGCGGGACGGTAATTGCATCGACAACCGATTCTAATAATCTATGGCTCATTTTCAAAGCTAATTCTATGGAGATTATAATGTATATTCCTATTATTAATTTAAAAATTGATAAAAGTCGAAAATCAGTCGAAAAGTGAAAAATCTTCAATGAAAAAATAAATTTTCAAATACCTAGTGTTTGAAGCGCCCCTATTCGGCCATTTTAGCTAGCAAGTAAAAATGCTTTAAATTGTTTTGAGGGAATCTACTAAGCTTCATTTTAAGCCATTCATCACATTTTTAGGATTTGAAATGACCATTTGGCAGCCATCTGTATCAATTAAAGTTTAAAAATCCATAATTGGCCATCTGAACTTCCGGACCGGATATCTCGAAAACGGTGTGTCAGTGCAACGTAAAAAGCATCATTTCGTTTTCAGCTCGTCCAGATCTACAACTTCTTCTCCCATGACGACTCCAAATTCAACCGCCCCAGTTTGGGGAACATGCACCGCTGGGACTTGGCCGGGTTCTTTATAATTTGCTAAGCAAAATTAAACGGTATAATTAAATAGAATTACTAATATAGCAAAAAATTTATATATGAAAGCAAATGTCAATCTATTCATATAGCAAATATATTTTTGTTGATGTTATCTTAGTTACCACAACAAATAATTTCATATTTTGATTTAATTAAAGTTTACAAAACAACTTCAGCAAATTAATTTCAGCAAATTAATTATGCACTTATTCATTAATGGCTGGTTTTTCAATAGCAATTTAAACTTGAATTCAAATTTAAACTCTACACTCAAAAAAATGTTTTGCTAGTCCAGAAATCTAAATGTTACAGTCAAAATGTATCACTGTTTTTCGTATCTACTAGAAAATTGTCTGTGGTACGTAAAATTTTTAGCAACAATATTATAGCAACCCAAGTAGGAATTTACTATTGGCATTAAAGTATACCGATTTATAGTAAACGTTACTGGCATAGTACCAGATGCCAGTACAGATTTAGTATTGGTGTAATACTGGGAAAATAAAAAAGGGCCAGTATCGGAAAACAATACTGTCACAGTACCTAAAATCAGTACTGTACCAGTATAGAAAAATTATTAATTCCTAGCACTGGGGAAGTACTGGACCAATATCGATTCCTAGTAATTTTTATTATTTGTACAATTGTTAATATCACAACTATATAGTATGGAAAGAAAGATCAGACCATGGGGGGGGGGGTTCTCCTCTCGTACCTATACAGGTCTTTTTTTAATAATTATATGAGGAAAAAATCTTCGGGGCAACAGCTTGAATCGAACTCGAGTCTTCCGCTTGTCAGGCAAGCGTTCTTACCACTGAGCTATCTAGGTTTCGCGTTAGTGACCGTTTTCTCATAAAGGATATTAGATATCGCCCGTTTTTCGGACCAGCAAAATACTGGCCCAATGTCCTCATTGGCAAATTGTATACAATTCTTACTTAGGTGTCCAGTACTGATTCTACAGTATCAATAATATAGTTTTTTCTTAATATTGGGCCAATACTGAAAACGACAAACACTTTTCGGTAACGCCCCAGTACACGTACGGTACGACTATCCAGTACCTAACTTTAGTACACAGCCAGTACCAGTCATACAGTTTTTTTTATATTAGACCCAGTACTGAGCTAGTACCAAAACCGGACATCCATTTTTCGGTATCGACCCAGTATCGGGCCATTTTTCCGTACTAGCGAAACGTATAAGATTCTTATTTGGGAATATATGCAGTAAAATTTAGACCTCGTAACTAAATATGAATTGCTGCATTTTATGAAAATGAGAATCGAAGTTGCTAAAACGATCTCTGCGTGAAGAATATAATTGAAGTATATCACTATAACACTGAGACAGTACACTGAGAAAAAAAAATTTGAAAATTTATTTGTAGAATGTAAGGCTTATTTCACAGAAATAAATCTCTGATTTATTTGATTTTAAATGAAATTTAGCTCTTCTGTTTGATTTCTCACTATTTTCACACCTGAAAATTTACTCTGTAGGACTGTTCTTTTTCGCTACACTACTGCACTAATGCAATAAGTTAAAGTGAGAAAATATATATATGTCTTGCTTTAACTTATTGCACCAGTTCAGCAATGCAGCGAAAAAGAACAGGCCTAGTACTGGTTGGACGCGAACTCGAGAACTTCAGATATCTCTAGGTTTTTAGTCTATCATCTTGGCTGTTGCGCTACTTCTTCAACTGATACTAAATGTTTTATGTTATCCCCATATGTAACTGAAGCAGTAATTATAATTTTCTTATAATATTATTAATAATATTATAAATATTTATCTTTATTTATAATAGTATAAGTATTTACGCTCTAAATGTAATACTTCCACAATGTTTCATTTTGTTGTCCATATTTTTCAATTCACATGACAATAAACGATGATCACTGTCACTGTTACCACGAATGGAAGAAAATATGGAAGAAAATATTACAAGCAAACATTTATTTCTAAATACTTCACATTTTTCTCTCAATGTACTGAGCGCTATACCGGCACAAACTTGTACGACAATTGAACGTAGAAAATTTGTTAACGCAGTTAGAAAGATTGGGCGGGTTGCAAAAACAGCACTGGATATAAGGATTATATATTCCTTTGTATCTCTCATTACTAATATTTTTTGTCTACCATAACCATCTATTAATAGTCATTTTTAGAAGAAGTGTGACTGGCTATAATCTGATTGAGCGTCATAGAAAAACTTTCTGCTAAATTTGACAAATGGTTCAGATATAAATTCTGTCTCTGCCACCTATACTGGTTAGATACAAAATATATACGATATCACAATGCTTGCTAGTCATTTTAGCTAATTCATAGCTTAGTCCATTTTAGCTAATTTTTCATATCTAGATAATTTTTGCTATGATTGCAAGATCATTTTTTTCAGTGTATTCTAATAATGCGTTTGTTTTGTTTAAACAGAGTTTAAGTTTAAACTATCATTGAAAAATCAGCTCTAAATCGTAAAGAAGTATTTTTGTTTATTTTAGGGAAAAGTACACTCCCATTAAGTTGGAATGCAAATATTTTTAATGTTATCATACGTCATGCACACAATCTAAGCTTTCCTTTTATATATTAAAAATTGTATATAGAGAGTGTCCCGATAAGAGCGCAAGATTTCAATTGCGCTATTTTCGTTCATTATAGCTACACCTCACAGTTGTTATATAAATGCATTGCAATTTCTAAGCATTGCTACACGAAAAAACAACGCGTTATTATTGTGGAAATTTATTACAAATATGGGGAAGTTTTGAGAAAACAGCAAATTGCAAATTGCATAATTTTCGGTCGACAAAATGCACCAAATCTACAGTTAAAAGATTAATCAACAAATTCGAGCAAGCAAGTTCCGCTTTGGACATAAAAATAGCAGAGCCCGCTCACACCAATCGATTGAAAATATTACTGCAGTGAATGAAAGTGTTGCCGTGTATCAAGGAACCTCGATTCGCCATCGTTCACAGCAATTGAGCATTTCGAGAGGCATTATGCAACAAACAAACAATTCTCACGAAAGATTTGCATCTGCGTGTTTACAAGATTCAACTGACGCAAAGACTAGAGTTAACAGACCACCTACAGCACCGTATATTTGTCAATTAGGTGTTGGAAAACAAATAAGAAGTAAATGGCAATTTTTCGAAGAAAATGACTTTTAGCGATAAAACGCATTTTCACTTTGATGGGTACGTAAAGAAACAAAATTATGAAATTTAGGCCGAAGAAAATCCTCAAGTGATTTTTGAAAAACCAGTATATACAAATATTTGAAGTGGCAGAATGACTGGTCCGTACTTCTTCGAAAATGCGACCGGCGATGCACTGATAGTGAATGACTTACGTTATCGCAACATGTATTTGGCTATTTGGTCTAAAATATCTACATTTACTTTACTTGAATTAT
>NW_022639591.1:523451-530900 GCF_010583005.1 Odontomachus brunneus
ACACACACACACACACACACACACACACACACACACACACACACATATATATATTTATATACACATATATATTTATATATTCAGCTACTGTTCTATTTTGATTTTCTTCATTAGTATTAGTATTAATCCAAGAAATATTGGGTTGTCGGAAAAGTCATGACGCATTTTTGCCACAGATGGCGCTAATTCATTTTTGGAAGTACTAGAGTCATTCGCATCTATGTCTTATTGCTATATCATTTGACAGCTGACAGTTCTAGCTTTTTATTCTAAAAAAAAATTGAGCGATTTGGTTGAGTTTTGGAGATTTTATAACAAGTTGAAGATGGAAGACCAAACTATGCATTTTCGCTATATATTATTATTTTACTTCCGTAAAAGGAAGAACGCGCGTCAAAGTGAAGCTTGTGAAAAGTTGCATAAAGTTTACGGTGACAATACTACAAGAACGTCAGTGCCAATGATTCACGAACAGTTCACGAAATTCCTTGTGGTGATTTTGATCTTAAAGACGTTCCTCGGTCAGGGAGACCTATCGAAGTTGATGACGACAAAGGCATTGATTGAGTCAAACCCACATTACACGACACGATAGATTGTAGAAACATTGAATATCCATCATTCAAACGTTCACGACCTGAAGAAGCTGGGATATCTAAGCAAACTCGATATTTGGATTCCTCATGAACTCAAAGAAGTTCATTTGACGACGCGTATAAACATCTACGATATACTCATTAAACGTGAGGAAAACGATCCTTTTTTGAAGCGACTGATAACTAGTGATGAGAAGTGGATTGTTTACAACAATGTGGTACGCAAACGGTCTTGGTCCCGACGTGATAATTTGCCTCAAACGACATCGGAAGCAAACATTCATCAGAGAAAGGTTATGCTCTCAGTGTGGTGGGATTTTAAAGGTGTCGTTTTTTGAGCTCCTACCAAGGAACCAAACAATCAATTCGAATGTGTACTGTCGGCAATTGGACAGTTTGGACAAATTCATCATCCAGAAACGTCCAGAGCTTGTTAATCGTAAAGGAGTTGTGTTTCATCATGACAACGCGAGACCACACACAAATTTGATTACCCGTCAAAAATTATTGAAGCTTAGATGGCATGTGTTGCCACACCCACCATACTCGCCTGACCTTGCGCCGTCAGACTTCCACTTGTTTCGCTCTTTTCAAAACTCCTTGCGTGGTATAACGTTCAATTCAGATGAGGCTGTAAATCAGCACCTTGTTCAATTTTTCGCCGATAAAGACAGGACCTTCTATGAACGAGGAATTATGAAGCTCACTAAAAGATGGCAAAAGGTTATCGAACAAAACGGGCAATATATCATTGATTGATCTTTGTTCTTTATATAAATAAATGACCTCTAAAAAACATAGAAAAAATACGTCATGACTTTTCCGACAATCCAATAATATCTCTTGATGGTAAAATATTCGGACAATCAGTATTTCTAGATGATACATTATCTTAAAAAATTATTGACTAATCGTTCTCACTCGTTTCATTGTTCGAATCACTTGATTCATCAATATAAGAAAATCACTTCCTTTGGAATTGATGGACATCTTCTTCGTCCATTGAATCATCTGTAGAACCTTGCTCAAGTTTATGCAATATTTCTTTCAGTTCATTATTGGTGTGTCATTTTTCCATGAAATAAATACAAATAATGATAAGTATATTTCCAAATAAAATTTATGTCTCTTTTGGTAATGTAAATTGATAATGTCAGTTATGTATATCTTGTGATATACGTTATCTCTCATAATAATGTAATTTTACAAATGAAACATTACTCTATAAGAATATTTACTAATTCTTTTCATATTTATTTTATTATTTACTAATTCTTTTCATATTTACTTTATTATTTTTCATATTTATTTTATTTTATTATTAAGTGGACAATACATAAGTATTCGTTGAGTGAAACTTACGAAAAAAATGAAAAAAATTACTAACTAGAAATTAATTAAAATTAATTTAACTAGAAATTAATTAAAATTAATTTCTATTATTCTAATTATTCTCTCTTCTATTATTCTAATTAATAGTAATACTTCTGTTTCGTTTAAACGTTGAAATCGCATTAAAATCTCGATAAACTTTGTTGTAAAGTTGTTTCCAGCGTATATTTATGCTATTATAAAGGAATATATAAGAATCGATAAAAATCGGCAAATATGACTGACCATATTTCACATGGTCTTATTTCACGTAAAGCAATAAAATACACATTCAATATATTATTCAATATATTATACAAGTTATCTTCACGTAGATAGAAAAAATAAGACATAAGGAAATGTATTACAGAAGAGAATATACGAATAGTATAATATTTATATATCATTATTATATATCAGAAAATATACGAGAATCTCTCTATATATAAATAGAGATATAATACGAATAAAATATAAACAATTAGAGTAAAATATTTACCTTTTATTGTTCATTTTATTATTGAATCAAGATGAAAGCAACTTGATTCACTCGGTAACAGTTATCCAACGTGTTTGCAAGTCAATTAAATATCACTAGCAATGTGTGGACTTCGCAAGACGTGAAATATCTGAATAGTGCGTTAGTCAATTGTTGCGTGATGTTACCGAACGCAGCTCTGTTATGCTTTCCATAAAACTCTCTGCCGTTTTGTACTTTTATGTTCCTCCTTAAAACTTTTCAGTGAAATTTACGTATTTTGCAGCAAGCATTTTTTGTCACTTGATACTTGTAAGTAATCGTATGAATTATTTACGAAAATAAAAAAAATAATCGAAAATTAAATATTTTATCAGACTAATGACAATGATTGATGAGAAATCGTAAAATTTTAGTCTTATCTCTTATCTCTTACGCAAGAAATAGGATATTAATCTAAAAAAATAGAAATGGTCAGAAATGACCGCTTCATACTTCTTAAAAATAGTATTTTGTTAAGGACGTTATAAAGATGTTTTTATTACAATTTTTTAAGACATCCCTTAGACATATTTAATATTATATACTTAATTATAAGGATAATTCATAAGCATAAATTATGAATATATTATTAAAGTTCATTAGGATCATCAATTATTCGATCATTGAAATTAACCAACTGGGAGCTGTGTTTAGTGAAAGGATAAATAACCGCTCACGGGACGGCGGAATATTTGGATAGAAAATTGCGAAGGAGACGATAAAGTAAAAAAACTATATGTTATTAATGAAATATTAAATTTTTTAAAATTGTTAAACAAAATTATCGGTTTTTTAAGAAAAAAAAAATAATCTTTCTCTCTGTGGGGACCTGATAAAGATATGACAAGAATCTAACAATGAGTCTTTAAAGAATAATATATTAGGTGGTAAACTTAGTTCCTGCGGTTTTTTTGTTTAAAAAACTCATTTATTTCAACATCAAAAGCAAAAAATACATTAATCGAAGTATTTTCCCTCGCTAGCTATACATTTTTCCCATCTTTCGGGCAACGCGTAGATTCCGCGACGATAGAACGATTGGTCTTTTGATGCAATCCATTCGTCGATCCATTTTCGCACATCCTCGTAATTTCTGAAGTGTGTATCCACCAAGCCGTGTTGCATCGACCGGAACAAGTAATAGTCCGAAGGAGCTAAGTCTGGTGAATACGCTGGGTGCGGGAGAACTTCCCACTCGAGCTGCATCAGTCGGCTTTCTTTGACGGCTTTGGCAACGTGTGGTCGAGCGTTGTCGTGCAAAAGCATGACTTTACGTCGATTGCTGGCTACTGCTGGCCTTTTTTCCAACAATGCTTCATTCAGACGGATCGGTTGTGATTGATATTGATCCCCCGTGATACTTTCGTTCGGTCTGAGTAGCTCATAATAAACGACGCCGTGCATATCCCACCAAATGCAAAGCATTGCTTTGTGGCCATGAATATTTCTCTTTGGTGTGGATGTCGATGGTTGGCCAGGGTCTACCCATGATTTTCTTCGTTTATGATTATCGAAGTATATTCATTTTTCATCGGCAGTCACTATGCGCCACAAAAAACTCTTCTTTTTCTGCCTGGCGAGCAGAGAAATAGAGATGTTTAAGCGATTCGCAATGGCATTTGCGGTTAATTCGTGTGGTACCCATTTTCCCTCCTTTTGAATTTTTCCCATTGCATGTAGACGTTTGGAAACAGCCATCGGAGTAACATTTAATGCTGCAGACAATTCTTGGAGCGTTTGAGTAGAGTTTTCGTCCAATAATGCCTGCAAATCGGTGTCTTCAAACTTTTTCGGTTGGCCTGAGCGTTCTTTATCATTGACATCAAAATCACCACTCTTAAATCGCTGAAACCATACTTGGCATGTTCTTTCCGATGGAGCATAATTGCCATAAGCTTCGAAAAGCAATTTATGAGCTGCAGCTGCAGTTTTTTTCAAGTCAAAGTAATGAAGCAGCACATGTCGAAAAAACAACTTATCACGTTCCATATTTAATCAAAAAAAAAATAGCACTGCTCGCTTAAATGAATCTCTTTGCACTGAATTTTATTGACAAATGTCTAACCTCTAAAATGCAGCCAGTTTCAGATGTCAAAATAAATTACACCTACAACTAACGTCATCTAACCGTGAGCCGCAGGAACTAAGTTTACCACCTAATATTTGAAAACTATACCGTTGATATACTGATTCGTTTCTGTAAAATTTACATAATTTACGTCGTATTGGTTGTATAAAATTATAAGTGTCTTTACACAATAAAAATACATATATGTAAAAATAAATTTAAACATTAACCAAAATATGATAGAAACTATAAAAAATCTCAATACTGTTATTTTGAATTGCCGATTAGTGAAAATATTTGTCTAATACAAAAATTCCGCAGGTTATGTACATCGAACGTGTGTTTGGTCCACTCAAGAAAATTTCAAAGAATTTAGATGTACTTTTAAAACTAAATTTAAACATTAAAAAATATAAAATATTTCTATATATGCCTGGTTATGTTTCCTGTTAAATATGATAAAATAAAAAGTATATATTTATATAAGATCTATATGAACAAGATATAAAATAATAATATTATCAAATTAGTGCTTATCTAAGTGCTTATCTAATGTGACGTTTCAACCATCACTTCTACGTTCTTGATATTTTTGGATTTTGTCATTCACTTTGGTAACTCTTTAATGTGGTTATGATTATCATTATGCACTATTTATTAACACTCAATAACACCATTTTAACCTATTAATATTACTGATTAACATTACATAAACTATTATTACTGATATTATTGACTTATTCAGAATAGATTCTAATCAGAATAATTCAATCATTCCACAAATTTCTATTGCACTTTTTAGGGAAAGCAAAATTGTCCCGATGGAAATCTATTCCAAACAAGTCTATAATCCCTCAGGACTTCTTCTTCTGCGTGCCATATGCTTGTCACAAGCGCGCAGACAAACTCTCTCAATATACTTTGTGGTGCGCACGTTGATTATATACAAGGCATATGGGACTTACAAGTTTAACGCCGATTCCGAACGGCAGTTGATGTTGTTATTAATTTTGAAGAGGTTTTCCTGAGCAAAGTACTCTCTCTCTCTTCTCTCGGTGGTTTGCCGTTGCCTTCCGAAAGGAGACACGAGCGTATAACATTTTTTTAATTCTGCCGAGAATCGAACCCGAGATCCTCAGCGTGGTAAATCAGTGCACTGTCTATCATGCTACGCTCCCTCGGGACTGTACTATAAATTTTAGTCGGATTGATGAAAGGAGTGAGAGAGATACGTTTTGTTCATCACGATATATATTTGGCTACCTAACTCTTCGTGTGCGCGCATAAAATCGGATCGAGATGAAAGTTACATTCGAGAAAAGTTATACGGAGGGCGTTTTTACGTCGCGATAGCAACCCCCTTCTCCTGGGGAGGGGGCAAACTGCGCACTCCACAAGTCAATTCCCTCCTCTTGGCAGTTACAGTCACACAATATACACGCGTGCACGCGAACTTTGTGACGTGTAACGAGGCAAGACACGTTATGAGTGCGAGTACGTAAGTGTTTCTTCAGCTATGTAATTTCGAGCATGTAATCGTACCTCGTCGACCGTACATACGACGCTCAGGGGATTATAGCGACCTGTGCCGTTCCACCATGTACTTTGTACGGGGAACTTTCCTTTATCTACGACAAAGACCGAGAAACTGCCGCGCGCTACGTGCGGCAACGTAATACGATATTCGCGCGCGGAATGTAGAACGGATCAACTTGAGGCGGAAAATCGATGAACCGCGAATCCAGCTTGGAGCGTGTGAATGCTTAAACAGAAAACACTAAATGTCAATTTTGAGAAATTTCTCTTCTAATAAAAAGTCACGAACCGTTTTGGAACGGCTTCTCGGTCTCCTCGTTTGCGAAATATTTTATTTTTGACTTTGTTAACACGAGTAAAAATTATTTCATCAAATACAGCAATAAGAGTTAGCTGTAACAATGATCCTCATTGAAATCATTGAGATAGTTATTTTCTAACTATATGTAAATATTATGATAAAATATTATAAATATGCAAATATGTATATACAGAATGTCCCAGATTACCTCGACAATCTCTCGTAAGGATAGAAAGCGGATTGAAATGAACACAAAAATCCTATATCATTTTACGATAATCGCAATAATAGATATATCGATCTATAATAATATAGAGAATAAAAAGATAGTCGAGATATTAATTAAAAAAGATTGGTTAATGATAATGCGCGATATGGTAGATAAGCTGCAATTGCGCCGTCTATCGTTGTATACTTGTACATTAAGTCAAACTGAATAAAAAAGTCCTCTACTATCTTGCAAATGACAACATAGATTTTTAGATATTAATCAAAGAAAATTGTTACATAATTATGTAACAATTTACTTATTTATGTACCATAATGCACAAATTTTCTTTAATTATTATCTAAAAATCTATGCTGTTATTTGCAAAATGGTAGAGAACAACTTTTTTGTTCAGTTTGACTTAATGTACAAATATACAACGGCAGACGACGCAATTGCAGCTCATATACCACATCGCGCGTGATCATTCACCATTCTTTTTTAATTAATATCTTGAGATTTATTACGAATATCGTAAAATGGTATTGGACTTTTCTGTTCATCCAAATCCGCTCTAATCCTCAAGAGAGATTGTGAAGGTGATATGGGACATCCTGTATATACAAGATCCGAAAGCCCTAATTTGCTGAGACAAAATAATTAATTACTCGAAAACTATTGCGAATTTCGCAAAATGGTATTTGACTTTTCTGTTCCTTTTAATCCGTTCCACTTTCCTACGATTTGTGTGAAGAAAGATTTCGGACACCCTGTGTGTGTGTGTGTGTGTGCGTGTGCGTGTGCGTGTGCGTGTGCGTGTGCGTGTGCGTGTGCGTGTGTGTGTGTGTG
>NW_022639591.1:531012-542775 GCF_010583005.1 Odontomachus brunneus
GTGTGCGTGTGCGTGTGTGCGTGTGTGCGTGTGTGCGTGTGTGCGTGTGTGCGTGCGTGCGTGCGTGCGTGCGTGCGTGCGTGCGTGCGTTAGTGTGTGTGTGTGTGTGTGTGTGTGTGTGTGTGTGTGTGTGTGTGTGTGTGTGTGTGTGTGTGTGTCTATATATAATAACGCATTTAAATTGAGAGGTCTAAATATATAAAAATAAAACAAAATAAAAAGAAATATTTCAAACATAAGTTGTAGAATTTCAAATGGGATATATTGTGAAATTATTAGTTTGACCTTTGAGTAGAGTATCAAAGTGAAATAAAAATCAACTTCATACTTTTTTAATGGAACTCTAATTTGTTAAACATCTACGTTTGTTACCCTTTTCATGACAAATTCAATGACCACACATTCAAGATTATTGGAGGTCAAATTTTGTGTGAGAAACAAAAAACTGATTTTGTTTAACCCTCAAACCGAACTACTGTTTTCCGTCAATGTAAACCGGATGTATAGCTCTATTATGTCCCCGTCTTATTAAATAACAGTAATGTACTAAAAAAATTCTGAAAAAATTTACAGAAGTTCATTGAAGTGTTAACTAAATGCAAAAATCATTAAATTATTAGGTGTAAATAAGAGCGGTCTTTTTAACATGATTTTGATATTTATTTATAAAATAACGAGAAAAACATGTTAATTTTAAAAATAGTCCTTATTTTCCACACACTTCAGCCATTTTTCGAGCAGCTGGGAAATCCCATTTCAGTAAAAAAATGGTGGTTTTGATTCAATGAAGTCAATGATGCTTCTTTCAATCTCCTCAGGAGATTTGAAGTGGGAATCGACCAGGTGATATTGCAGCGATCGGAACAGATAATTCGAAGAAGTAAAGTTTGGAGAATAAGTCGTATGAGAGAGGATTTCCCAGCTCAGAAAAGAGATGATTTCCAGGGTTGTTTTCGCCATATATGGCCGCACGTTGTCGTGCAGCAGAATCACCTGTCTAATTTCACTATCGATAAATAGTCTTTTTTGCTCAATTGCGTCACTTAAATTAATTATCTGTTGTTAGTAACACTGAACCTGAAACATTTTTGTAACTGGGGTTGCGAAAGACCCCAGTGTGGCCATTATGTGATTCTACAGAAGTGTGCACAATAAGAGTTAATTTAAAAGTAATACATAGAAAAGTAGAATCGTCCTTTTTACTTTGGGAGTGTAAATCGTACCTTTAAATAGCAATAGGGCACAAAAATGGAATATACCGTTATTCATATATTGATTTATTCTATACACTCACAAAAATATATCCAAATTAAAATCAAAGAGTTTGGATTCGCGGTGTTCAGAAGTAACATTTTCATTGGATTTGAGCAACTCAAAATAAAGTCGCAAGCAGAATCAAGTTAATGCATATTTAAAAGTTTAAAATCAACATGTCAAAATTCTCAAACAACGGAAAAAAATACTAATTTGAAACGAAATTATAATTGATTGAATGTGAAAGCACCGAACTTATTTGTACACCTAATATATAACAGTTTATTTTGAATATTTGTTTCTATTGTTTTTTTTAAATTGTATATTAATGCTATATCTAAAAAAATTTACAATTATTCGAAATTTGATTTATAAAAGCAATACTTCGGAAATTTTTTAGTACAAAGCCTATAATTGAAGAAAAAAAAATGAAATAATTGTCACTCAAAAGAAAAGGTAATTATTAGAGTGTATGAAAACAGGATATATTATAGTAGAAGAGATTAAAATTTAAAAAAAAATTACATATTTTTTTGTGTTTTTATAAAATCTATCATAAAATATAAATACTTAAAGCATTATAAGTATAAGAAGTAAATATAAAAAGTACAAGAAAAAATATTTCATATTTGCCATGAGCATAAAAGTAATCTTTCATGAGAAATTCACACAAAAAAACCTCATGAAAATGACAACTTTAGTCACTTAAACTTACAAGACTGTGTATTTTTACTAGAAAAATAGATACTAAAAAATTGTTTTGCCAAATTTTTATCGACGAAAACTAGACTTACAAACCATTCGTATTTACCACCGATTGAATAACTCGGTAAACAAACAAGAAGTAATTAGTTCCACCGAGCTTCTGGCATATAAGTTTACCTTTAGGTTACCTTACCTTACTTTTATTTTATCTTTACCCAGTTAGATCTTTGCGTCTAACAGACATGCATAATGAAATTTCTAGTCGAATCTCTTCGTATAACTTCGGCAAAGGATTTTATTCTGATCAGCAGTGAAAATCTTTAATCGCGTCAAAATATTCGTTCCCAAGAAGGTAAAAGAATATTTCTCCCAAGCGACACGCACTTATCATCATCTCGAATTTATACGAGAAGTCCCGCAGGAGGATTTTTAAAGTTCGAGAGATATGCAATATTCCGTGCTCTCTCTCCCTTCCCCCCTCTTTCTTCCTTTCCCTCTGGTTCTCGCTCTACTTCTTCATCTTTCTTAAACGTTTTATAATACCGACTATCAAATTGTCGTGTAGCCGTTGCTAAAATTTCATCTCTATCGCTCCGAATTATTTCGACTTATCATACTGTTAGACATACTTTTTAGTTCATTAATTTCAGCACCATAGCGCATATTTTTTTATTCTAAGTAGCAGAGCAAAGTGATTTCATTTGCGGTCACTGAACGTCCTGCGATACTCAGCGAACCACGAGCACTTAAACGGATCGTTTAGACACCATACGATATTTAATCCCCCGGCTCGATCCACCGAGGCTCGCCGCTATAGCGAGTGCCCTGTGACTCGAATTTATGAGAACACCATTACTGTATTATTTATGAAGACAAGAAGAAAGCGCGGGCGAACGTGGCAGTAATATCGAATCCGCCCACGAGAACTGCTAAATAATCCATTGCCATTTCTTTCTCTTTCGGAAATGCAAAAGAAGCGCAGGCCAATTTTCTAAGCTTTGCTCGAGATGCGTAGATTGAAGATTACTTTCGCGCGAAGCACAAACGGACTGTATACCCGTGGATGCTCGCGTTATCTCATTCTTTCAAAAATATGTAAGAATCTCAGGAAAGACAGAAATAGATTAAACGGTTATTTTCATTAAACGGTTCCAACTGTTATAATAATCAGTTATTTAAACACTCAACAACAGTTATTTAATTATTCGATTAAACTGTTACTAATAATTTGCTACAATATTGTTAGAAGACAAATTAACTGATTATCGATTAGTTCAACTAATTTTGTTATTGCTCCTGTGAACATTTAAGTCTGTTCTTTTTAGCTAAACTGCCTGAATTAGTCCAATAAGTTATAGTAAAACAAATATATTTTGCTTTAATCTATTGAAATATTTTAGTTAGATATTATTAGTTAGATATATTCCTTATATTTATATTGTGTTTTCTAGAGGAAATAGAAATTTCCGACCGGAATTGATTCCATAATACGTATTCAGGTAGTTCAGTTAAAAAGAAAAGACCTCTTATTCGATCATAAAATATTGGTTATTTTCGGTCGAAAAAACAGTCTAAATATATAAATATAAACAATCTAAACATATAAAATGTCAAATTTCGCATAATAATTGTTTAATGTTAACATATAGCAGACTTAGTTTAAAGTTTTAAGAAATTGGTCAATCATAATCAAATATGAGAAAAATAATCGACTATGATTCAATTTCTTATGCTTTAAAGTTTACTATATCTATTATAGGCCAGTACTCATAATAGATCTTCCGATTGAAATTGATCTTCCGATACCTCGTAGCCAATGAAATTATTCGTACAGTATCTGAAGACGAACTTCAGACGATTTTAAATATAAGATCCGATTATAAATATAAAATCCGATTATAAATACTGCCTGTAGATTCGGCCTAAACAGTTGATTCGGATCTTAAACATTATTGCTCTTGTAAAATTATAACTTGGTAAAAATAATCGTTTAGTTCATTAACCGTTATTTCTCAAAGGATCCCGCAATAAACATCATGGAAATGGACCTGTCGAAAATGGCTGAATTTGAAATATTTTGTACTTTTTGGGTCACTGAATAAAAATTTCTCTAGGCAAAACATCATATTTAGGCAGAAAATCAGCATTTTCGTCATTTTAACTCTTCAAATACATAAAATAGTAATAGTAATACATCGTCATTTTAACTCTTAAAATACATAATAATAGTAATTAATCCTTAAAAACCTGAGGTCAAACCAACAAAAATATCACTTTCGAATCAGTAATCAGTTACCATTATAAGGGAACAATATGAATTTTTAGTTAATAAAATAGCTAAAAAATAATTTGTTTATAATAATATTGTTTAAACAATTTGAAAACATTATTGTTTACAAGGACTGATTGCTGATTAGAATTCTGTAGGAAAAATTATGATGGAAATGTGTATATAGCATTTTCATATATAACACATTATTTGTTACAAAATTATCAATAAACAAATGGTTGATAATGAAACTTATTCCAGTAGCTGACCCTTATGTTATGAAATTAAAACACTATTATATATCTGCGATTAGTCTATAACATTATAATTACCATATGGAGTCTACCATATGAAGGTTGTAATTGTAGAACTTAGACTTCTTTGGGATGCTTTTTATTCGTGAGTCCCCTCTCTACTAAATAACATTTTAAATGCAGCTAATAGAGCGCAGACTATCAATCCAAATAATCTTACGGAACTAGCATAACAAATCATTTTTAACTATTTATTTAATCATTTTTTAACTATTTAACTATTATCATAAACAAATTATATTTTAACCATTTTATTCATAATGTCCCATTATAATAGTAACCGCATTGATCCGAAAGTAATATTTTTGTTGGTCTGACCTCAGGCTTTTAAGGGTTAATTACGATTTTATATATTTGAAGAATTGAAACGAGGAAACTGTCCATTTTCTAGCATTTTGCCTAAGGAAATTATGCTATTTTTGCCGGGGCCAATCTTGATAATGTTTTCTACGAAGTCCTTTGATAACGGTTACTAACGTTACTTCTCGATAACGATTATTCAATAACAGATAACGAAATAACGCCCATCCTTAGGGAAAGATGTGTAACACGTGTGCGCACTCAACGTGTTTACTCGTGAATAAATGCGATATCTTTGTGAAGCGTTCTAATTTGCCTAAGGACCCATTAATTACTATTGGAACACGTATCTTCGTGCTCGGTTATATCAGCATCAAAGGTACTGCAGTACCTTCGACTACCGCCTTCATAAATTTAATACATGGAAACATCCCACGTCGTGCATTTAAATGAAGTTTGCGGACTCAGCCGAAGCTTAGGCGTTAAACTTCACTTTAAACAGCAGTGTATGTCGTTGCTTATTGATTACATCCCGATCCTAAAGCGATTATACCCAGGAGCTAAACGATAAGGCCTTAATACAATATAAAAACGACTGAGTGTTTCTCCAAAAAAGCGCGAAACACTAAGAGAAAAAGAAACAGAAGAAAAGAAACTTTTATAAAAATGTACTTTAAAAAACTCAAAATAAACTAAAATAAATTACAAAGTTTACCAAGGAAGTTACTTTAATAAACTTATTGTGATTTCGAATAAAACTTTAAGTATTTTTTGTTTAATATATTATAAAAGATTACTTTAAGCGAACTAACTCGTTAAAAGAAATTTTTGTATCGAAAGCGATCATTTATCCATGTTCTGACCACGCTAAACGTTTCTTAACTTTGACGATCGAGCGACATACGGTGATCCCAATGGTTCTAGGACTTATGCTTATATAATGTAAACTTATAGTATTTACAAAACATTATAATATATTTACTAGCAAACATAGAAGTGACGGAACAACATTAAATATACGACGATCAAATAATATATATTATTAGTGGATCAGTAATTTTGTCACTGCTTTTAGATATTTAACAAAATATTATAATTAATCCAAATAAAAAGTAGTTTAAAATAAATTACTCAAAATTATACATTTTGGAAAAGTATAAGAAACTCTGTGAAAAAAAATCGTACAGTAAAAAATAAAAATACGTTTTATAGGTGAAAAAAAGCACTTTAAAGTGGCGTCAATGAAATTGAAAAATAAAATTTCGTTTGATAACAAAAAATTGGTAAATATGGCAAAAAATGCAGTTTTTTACCCATATTACTCGATTTATCTCAAAAATCTGACATGATGGGCATTTTTTATTGGCAGATTTGGCTTCAGCGATCTCGAGTTTACTAAGAATATTGGCCTTTATCGCCGCAGATTTTTTTATTGAACTATGTAATCATATAATGAATTATAAAACATAATTTTATATATTTCTATCCGATTTTATATAGTTATACATAATTATACATTAAATGTTTTTAACGAGCAATTAATAATTGAAGTGAGTTTAATTATCATCTTATCAAAAGTAAAGTTAAAAATATATTCGCAAGTTACTCAAATTTCGTAGTAAATAAATAATCCTTCTAAGTTCAATAAGTTCAAATAAACTTTATGTATATGACTATTAAAATACTTTATAAAACTTTAAATTATTTTAAGTAACTTAAAAAAATTGTAAGTAAATTTTCATAAGAGAAATTAATCTGTGAAAATCTACACACGATTTTATCGCGTTAGTTAATGTGATTACTATTATTACGTGCAATTATCGGTCACTATCGCACACTAAATCTTCTAATTTCTGTATCTTAACGATATTTAGTAATAGTATTTTTATTATTAATAACTGCTTACTAATAATTTTATTATTAATAATAAATTATTAGTAACTTTATTTACTTATTATTAGTACTTTTATTAGTAAACTATTAATAATTTTATTATTATTGTTAGATTGAAGTCGTTTTGCGCACGCGCGTTACGAGCGCGCATTCAGAAAACTGCGCAAAAATAATTAATTTCATAAATATACGCGACACATAAAATCGTTTGCTATTAATTTTTTCATTAAAAATCATGATAATTAAGTACAGGGAAGGCAGCTCCAATGATCTTGATCTTAATATATGTTATCAAGGATATGTCTCTGAATAACATTCAAAAGGATTTAATCGGCGCTTGTTGTTTATTAAAAAGTTATTAACAAAAGAATTCACAAAATCAAGATACAGATTTTTTAGGTAGAATTGTAGTATGTAGTCGTTAAACATGATATTTTCAGTTCTCGCCTAGACGTAAGTATTCTTACTATATAAATAGAAATATACTATATAAATAGAAATATACACATAATATAAACAGATTCTTTACTAAAGTGACAAGAAAAGGTCGTTTAATAATGTAAATGGAATTACGATAATAAAAAACAGGATTTTATTATTACTTATTTTATGCAAGTGTATAAAAACACTACAATATAGTCACGGAGAACACAGTAAACGCATTAAACAATTCCTAGCAACTTTCAGCTAAAATTAATAAAACAACTTATAACAACATACGACAAGATACATATAACAGTAATTATTGCATAATATTTTATTTCATGATAGCATCTTTGTAAAAAATTATCAACGATATCCCATTATACCCCGTGGGCCCCAAGTTTCCCTACGTGTATTGTTTACCATATTTCAATGTATACTGTGTGCAAGAATTACATTCAATTTATAAAACTTTTTTGTTAATAACTTTTTAATAAATAACAAGTGCCGGCTAAAACCTTTTAAATGTTATTCAGGGATATAACCTTGATAACGTATGTCAAAGTCATTCGAGTCGCCTCCCCTATACTAAATAATTACAAAAATCGTTCATTTAAATCAAAATTAAAAAGTTTTGCAAATATTAAGACGAATTTAACATCGGCAGTTTAATGCAATGAATCTTTTAATCGAATAATTGGGCAAGACGGATTTAATATTCCAAAATATTATAATAATTTTGCACCGCGCGCTTCCTTTTATGAAATATCCGAACTATGCCTATGTTTTTCTTCATTTTTTATGGAAAGCAACAAAATTAAACACACGTTTTGCCATTCCGATATGTTACAGGTGTCCAGTAGTGAGTATTTCAGCGTCAGCTTCGAAGTAGGCGACGACGCAGCTTCCTTCGATCGCGAGGAGTTTCTGCCAGCCACGAAGGGGACTTATCTAGCGTGAGTGAAGCATTATCATACTTTTAACACTTCACACGTTTATACGTACACGCGCCACAAAGAACAATAGATTTCAGATGCTGAATAGTAATTGGATGCTATATATAAGCAGACGTCCGAAAAATATCACTTATAAATATTCTGAGACGAGTATACACGCTACACGGAAGCGAGAATGGTGTATTATGTTATATGACTTATAAATCTCTTATAAGACTCGTTGCAAGAAAAAGAGAGACAGAAAGACAAAGAAATGCGAAAAATGCAAACTATCCGAGTTCGCGACACGATTGTTTTATTACAATAGTCGATTTCTTTACGACAGGCGAATAGCGAGCGATCAGTTTCATGAAAATCAGTGTTATTTACCATTATTACTTTGCGAGTTACAAACTTCTTTTTAGTCCTGTTTTTACAATCCAAATGTTTTTATATTCTAGTATCTGCGTGATATCCAAATATTTCTTAGCTCGCGAATATTATCAGAGTACTTACAAGGGAACCGTCGAAATTAGTCCTTCCCCAATTTTGACGGGCTTTGGACATGTTATATAACATTAAAAAATATTAGACTTATATCTTTTTAGCTGCATATCTCAATATTTAGGAATTGAAACAATTTCTCGAAAATAACGTAATTTTTAATTTTTAGCGAATATCTTTGAAATTTTTAGATGTATAAAAAAATATTTCATATAAAACTTTTATAGTTTTTATCCTTTTTATAAAGATATTTTTACATTTTTCGAAAATGCAAAAAAATGTTTTAATTTACTCTCACTACTACTCATTATCTTTGCAAGATTTAAGAATGTTATAAGGACGAAAATTAAAGAACATTAAATCTATCAATGTTTCAATATCTATCAATCTATCAATTTTTGGGAAAACGTAATAATAATGAAAAAATGTTTGAAAAAAGTCTTGAAATCATCTACAAGAATATAAAATAAAATATCCATTTAAAAAATTTTAGGTAACTTTGACTTGACTTTGAAAAGATCATTCAAAGTTAAGTTCGTATTATCATTACGTATCCCCCTCAAAATCATGCAACTTTTATCTGAAAAATTTTTGCCTATGACAACATGTCTAGGAGTTATAGAAGGGATATTAAAATGTATTATTTAAAATAGTATACTCTATATGTATATAGGTTCGATAGCATCCGTACTAAAGCTAATATATCGTTAGAATAGTTCAGGATAAGTAATAGGAGCGGTATATATACTTGCTCATAATAAGTTTAAACATTATATAAAATATAGATAAAGACAGTAGTAACCCATATTTAGATATTTTCTTTTAACATTTGAAATAACCAGATATTCGGACATTAGAATAATATTCGAAGGACTTAAGGTGATGCTGCTAGGCTTGTTTTCGTAAAATATTCTTTTCTTCTAATTGCATGCATAAAACTGCAAATGCTTTTACAACGTGAAAGTATAAGCGATAATGAATGCCGCATACTAAAAAGTTGCATCGAAATCAACAAAAAATTTTGTATTTACTATTAAAAATGCGATGCAGGTGTCATATTTAGTTTCATGTGACAAATTTAGAGCTTCAAATACATAGTATACGACATAAAGAAAACTTTCAGGAACATTATGAAGATATTGTAAGTGAATTTTAATAGATAATTTAAATAAAAAAAGATGAAGATTATGAAGATTATGAAGATATCGTAAGTGAATTTTAATAGATAATTTAAATAAAAAGAGAATTCCAGTAATAAACAATATGTATGCTAGCGTTTAATGGTTACGTGGTAAAGAAGACTTGATTTTTAGTTCACGCATGTCTTGGAAAAAAGCGCTGCATCTTGAGCTAGCTATATATATATATATATATATATATATATATATATATACGGAACGAAGACGATCGTCAAAATGTCACATTTGATAAGCGTGAACATGTTCGCGCTACTGTTGCACCGCAGTATTTTTTCATATATCGTTCCTTCACAGATGTTATGCAAATATGTGTGCTACGTTGTCATTTCAATTTTCTTACATATAGACGGTACGTAAATGTGAATATCACGTTGCCGATATTCATATTCTCTCCAAGAGAGCCTTTCGCTGCTTTTCTGATGAATTCTTCAAACCGCTTATATACTGCACTGAGAGAAAAAATAATTGGAATAACTATAATCGCACTATATTTTATAGTTCGTTTTGGCCTCAAACATATATTTATAGTTCATCTAAACATGAAGATATAGTAGAATGAACACAGATTTATAGTCACCATCTTATTATTCTATATATATGAAAGAGCACCTTTTGGAAATATAGTTATATGTACCTATATGCCAAATATTCCAATTGCATTGACTATATAAAATAGTTAATTTCTCTTACCATTCAATATTTGCCACTTTATTACTATATTTTTTATTTCAAATAATTTTAATTCTTGGTAAAAATTTTACACGGGTCAGTTATACTATGCTTATATTGTAAATATTACAAATATTATGGTAACATTTACTATAAAAATTATATTCCTAACTATAATCTTTTTACTATGCCATTATAGTTCCAAATATCATACATTTTTCTCTCAGTGTGGGTGCATCAAAGAAAGTTTTTTCGAAAAATATATTATACGCATTAGAGTAATTTACGAATATTGTTTTGAAAAATACATGTTATCTAATATGTGAGCTTTCTATATAATTTTCAATGGAAATTAAAATTCAATATTTCACTATATATTCGCACTCAATTTTATCATATAAATTGGAGCAGTAATTGCGCTGTAATTTTTGCAAAAGAAAATCAGTGTCACGATAGCAATAGTTCTACATCGTTTTCATCCCTGAGTAAGGAATGCTGTATTTGATTTTTGCATGTACCTTCACTATACAAAAGTATTTTTAATTCGATCAAGTCAATACGCATGTAGAGAGAACTAATCTTTGCAGAAAGATTCAATGTCATGATAGTAACTGTCTCTTATCGTTTTTCTCTTATATTGAGGAATGCCCCGCTTTATTTTCGCACGTACTTTCACCATGCAAAAAGGTTTTTAACTCGGCGCATGTAGAAAAGACTAATCTTTACAGAAAGATTCGGTGTCATGATAGTAATCATTCCTTATCGTTTTCCTCTCATATTGAGGAACGCTTCATTTACGCACATACTTTCATCATGTAAAAGGATTTTTAACTCAGCGCATATAGAAAGAAGTAATGCAAAAAATAATGCAAACGGCAAAAGTTCCACATCGTTTTCATTTCTGAGTGAGAAATAATCTACTTCATTTTTGCATGTATTTTCACCATACAAAAGCATTTTAATTCGGTCAAGTAAATACAAAGTAATATTTGTAGGAAAATCTTGTGATATCGACATCCTTGCAAAACTTTCGTCGTGCTGATTGTACTAAATCAAAAACCCTTTGACATGGTGAAAATACGTGCAAAAATAAAAGAAGAAGTTACTGAAAGAAGAAGCTGAAAGAAGTTTGCAGAAAAATTCGGTAATTTTGTTATGATAGCATTTTCTTATCGTTTTCCTCTCATATCGTGCAATAAATGCTCCGCTTTATTTTTGCACGTATTTTCACCATGTCAAAGGGTTTTTGATTTAGTACAATCAGCACGACGAAAGTTTTGCAAGGATGTCAATATCAC
>NW_022639591.1:542838-559170 GCF_010583005.1 Odontomachus brunneus
AGATTTTCCTACAAATATTACTTTGTATTTACTTGACCGAATTAAAATGCTTTTGTATGGTGAAAATACATGCAAAAATGAAGTAGATTATTTCTCACTCAGAAATGAAAACGATGTGGAACTTTTGCCGTTGTGACACTGATTTCCTTTTGCAAAAATTACAGCGCACTTACGGCTCCAATTTATAAGATAAAATTACGTGCGAAAATATAGTGAAACATTGCTCAGTGCATAACTAAAATAATATCTAAAATTTCCATTGCAAATTATATAAAAAGCTTACATATTAGATAACATATTCTTCAAAACAATATTCGTAAACTGCATTTATGCGTAGAACTTCTCTAAAAAAACTCTTTCTTTGATTCACCCAACACACAGGCGGTTTGAAGAATTCATCAGAAAAGCAGCGAAAGCCTATTTCGGAAAGAATGCGAATATCGGCAACGTGGCATTCACATTTACGTAACGTCTATGTGTAAGAAAATTGAAATGACAACGTAGCACACACACTTGCATTCATATATCTATATGTAGAAATAATGCATACATGAAAAAAAAAAAATAGCGGCATTATGTCAGCGCCTATTTGACGATCGCCTCTACGTTATCGACGCTTAGCGAGTTTGTCATTCACTTCAGCATCCCCTTAAGTATTTGGATCGTACACATGAGATACTCGGATATTTAAAATTAACATAATTATTCTTTTCTTCACTTCAGTTCGAATAAATTTCGTTCGCGAATTTGCAGCAGAATCTGCGGTTTTGCTTATACGTGAAACTAGCCGTTATTAATCCATTACAATCCAGCAATGGACAGGCCAGCAAAGTTATGGTTAAACTAACTATTGGGATTAGTGCATTTGGTCAAAATATGATTATCTATGACAAAAAATCAATTTTTCAATTATTTAAATAATAATTTGTTTAAACAATTTATTGTAAAATACAATTTTTTTTTAAATTAATAATGCCATTCGATTCTATGAAAAAAATAATAAAAGGAAAGTATGTTTTAAAAAATTTTTATACAATATATTTATTGCAAAATTTAAATAAACAATTTAATAAAAACGTCATCCGTTTCCGCCCACGAACAGACCAGTAGCAGTATGGTACTAACTATTGGGATTAGTGTATTTGGTTAAAATATGATTATCTATGACAAAAAATCAATTTTTTAATTGTTTAAACAATAATTTGTTAAAACAATTTATTATAAAATGAGTTTTTTGAAGAAAAAATTAAGAGTACAATTTTGCACTGCCGTATCTATTTGTGACAAAATAATTTGAAATAATTACATATATTGTATTACCAATCTATACCATGGAAATACTGTAAACAAAAATTATCAAACATCACGAGTTCAAAACACAATTAAAAAACTCCAGTATTAGTGAACATTAAAAACTAATAAATATAAAGATAAGTCAATAGTCATAAAATAGGTTGGTAATACAATATATATAATTATTTCAAATTACTTTGTCACAAATAGATGAGATACGGCAGTGCACAATTGTACTCTTAGTTTTTTTTTCAAAAAACACATTTTACAATAAATTGTTTTAACAAATTATTGTTTAAACAATTAAAAAATTTATTTTTTGTCATAGATAATCATATTTTGATCAAATGCATCCCAATAGTTAGTACTATATCGCTTCTGGTCTGCCCGTGGGCGGAAACGAGTGACGCTTTTATTTAATTGTTTATTTAAATTTTGTAACAAATATTGTGTAAAAATTCTTTAAAACATACTTTTTTCAAATAATTCTTTTATCATTTCTTTAAAACATACTTTTCTTTCATCATTTGTTCCGTAGTATCGAATGGCGCTATTAGTTTTTTAAAAAAATTGTATTTTATAAATTATTTCAACAATCGAAAAATTGATTTTTGTCATAAATAATCATATTTTAACTAAATGCACTAATTTCAATAGTTAGTTTAACCATTACTCTGCTGGCCTGCCTATGGGCTGTAATGGGTTAATACTGAATGCCAGAAATATACTCTGGCATACGTTATATAGCGCCTGCTGTTGAGCAACCCATTAGGCCAAGTACCATCGTCGTCGGCGACGTGTTCGACGTTACTTAACTCGGCGGAAATATCCAACACATCGTAGCGCATCTACTCTCCATCTCGAACTCGCGAGAAAAGAAAGCGACAGAAGTGGAAAGGAAGTAAACTCCTTTTTCTTCTGAGACGATCTGACGATCCATTAAATAACGAGCCAGAAATGACACTCCTATTTTTGAGATTGCTGGGGGAGGTCAGCCCATTTTCTCTACGACAAGCGCCCGCGACTCGTTCTGCAAGATGTTCTTGTCTAATATATTACAATAGCATCAACACAGAGAAAAAGAGAGTTAGTACAGATATATGCGGGCCGAAATAAATAGATAGTACATTTGTCACCGCGCTCACATATGGTGCCGGAAATAACGTGGAAAAAACGGATAAACAAAAATAAATCGCAATAAATGCGGGAGAATTCGTTTTATTATCAATTTTATTTAACCTGGGCGTGTCTAACTACAACTTTCACTATATTTGTTTTAATTATTTATATTTGTTTTAATTATTGCGAACGCGCACCAGCACGGTCGCCACCGTTATTAAACATGACGCATTAATCCACAATAAGCTCTCCTCTGTGATAAGCTTCCACAGGAAAAAGAGACACGATTATTAATTATAACGATTTTATGTTGTTTTTACGCAATCAAGACCGCTTGATGAGAGAGTTTTGGATGAGCAATACCATTTGGAGGTTTACATCTTTGTTCCACCAATGCAAATTAATGTCGTCATTATAGCGGAAGTATTATAAATGTGACGTTTTAAATATTCGATTCTAATATCTGTATTAATAATCATTAATTGAAACTTATCTCACGTAAGATCGCTCAAATCGAAAGGAGAGAATGCAAAGAAGGCCGATTTGTATCCCTAAAAATGTAAATAAAAGAAATATTGTTTTTTGTATATTTTGATTTTCTGCAAATATAATATAATTATTTAAGTTTTTTATGTTTCAGGGACATCTTGAAAATTAAACAAAAACGTAATGTATAAAATTTATTCGATATATGCAAAAAAGAGTATTTATGGGAGTGTGTAAGGGAAGATATCTAAGAAATGTATGTGTGATGCGTATGCGTGTATATGTGCTTATGTGTTTATGTGGGGGGAAGACTAGTAAGAGTAGGTTACATAAAATCGGGATAAAAGATCTCCCACAAAGTGCATCCAATGACAAAATGACTTCGATAAAAATATCTCCAATGAGACGGAAGGTATGTTTGTATTTGAAGAATGTGAATAATCACACAAAGAAAAAGAAAGAGAAAGAGATATACACAACTCTTTATTTCCATTCTCCAAAAACAAACACGCCTTCCGTCTCATTAGATACATTTTTGTAGAAGTTCCTTTAACCCGCAATTTTTAAATGTAACTTATCCAAATCTCTCCTGCCTCTCTCTTAATCATACACACATTTTTTACACTTTTTCTTTCACGCACACACACTCACACACACGCACCATACACACACACATACGCGACATGCACACGCATACACACACACACACAAAACACTCTTTCTTACGCCATTTCCCAAAACTCACAAGAATGCGTTTTGTTGTACTTGCATATATCTATCGAATTTATATATTATGTTCTTGGTCAATTTTAGAAATGTTCCCAGATTTTTAAATAATTTTGTCGTATGTAAGAAGTCAACATATATAAAAAACTGTTAACTTTATTATTTGTGAACTTTCTTTAACTTTTAGCCCAGATCTACAATGTGCTCTTTGCTTGTTTCTTTCTTTTTATTTCATTCTAACCTGAATCTTGAGTCTTTAGCTAAAAACAGATAGAAAGTAAGAAACAAAAAGCAAAGAACATATTGTAAGTCAGACTTTATCTAAGCAACAATAACAAGAAACACAAAAAACACTACGAAACCAAGTTGAACGAAGTTAGTCAGTTTGTTCACCTAATCAAAATGACCTATTCTGATTGGTTTGCGCAAAGTAACACTTTTCTTCAGAGAGAGAAAAGAAAGAAATTGTTGAAGAAAGAAACACAACAATGTTTCTTGGTTCTAAACGACAAGAAGGAAATAAGAAGATAAAATACACGAAACGAAAGATAAAAACAATAAAACAAGATCCAAAGAATACATTGTAGATTAAGCTTAAGAGGTAGTCGCACTTCAGTCATTTTCAATAACACAGAAGTCCCATCGTAACACATTTTCAATAACACAGAAGGCATCGTACATACTGATCTGTCAATAATTTTTCATTAATAACTCGAAATTTGTAACTTAAAATTTCTAACGTGTTTGTTAAAAACATAGTAGAGGAATTTACCTTATTTCATCAGACACCCTCTATAAGAAACTAAAAAGTTAAGTGTAAACCTATATCATTATTTTGGAAAATGAAAATATGCAATATTTACTTGATATATTGACATACAGCTATTATTGTCAATAAATAAATATTTGCAAAAGTATTAATTGATGAACAATTGGTAAAAATTCCTTAAATATATGAAAAGTGATTTCAATTTTGCAATTACTAGTTTGCAGTTCACTCGTTCGTTATTTATTATGAATAGAAAAGTTGAAAATAAAATAACATTCAAATTTTACTTCAAAATAACTTGTTACTCAAGTAATACAGATAATAAGTAACACCTGAAATATTCAGCTCACATCCAAAATTGACACCACTAATGCGAATACGAATGTAACAAACGTTTTATAAGTACTCGGAACTCTTCTAGAATTCATTCTACGGCTGTGCTCGAGGAAATTTGCTGTCGAAATTATACTCGTCGAAATTTAACTCGTCGAGTGCATTCAAAACACGATCCTCTTCTTAAAAAATGTCTTCGCCGCGAACTTTTTAAGAGATACGTCCATTTAAGGTTAAATAGCCGTTTCACGTCTGATAATCAAACGGTTAAATTTAAAACTTCAATATTCCGAATGATGTCCGTATAGATTATGCGTATGGATTGAATATTTAAAAATTCAAGGGTCTTCATTTTAATAACGAGCACGGAGATATTTTTTCGCTATTCCCCACCTCATATATTTTATCGGAACAATGTCGGTAATTATATTCCTGCCCCTTTTTGTGTTTTTCACAGTTTGAATATGAACATTTTGCGAGAGAATTTTGCTTCGCGATCGTGTCGGCACACGCGTCGAAAAAAAGAGAAAAAAGAAAAAGAGAGAGAAGGAAAAGGGAAGAAGAACTTCTGCTGGGGAAAGTTGGGAGGTTACAAACGTAAGTAGATCCTATGAGAAAATTGAGTATAGATGAGTTGAAAATATTCCCGCTTTCTCCCCTAACCCAGGCGAAATTCCGCGGATGCGGTTCCCGGCATAGACGGAATAAAATTACCAGAAAATTAGATAAAAGGGCTTTTCGACATGCGCGGAATTAGAAATGACGGGAAAATACGTCCTCGTACATGAAGCTAAATCTCCCGCTTTCCTGCGCTTAACTTTCTGCTCGCATCTCCATCCCTTTCGAATTGACAGCATCTCGCCGGCAATTCTCTCACGAAGCATACCCGAACGTTTTATTTTAAATGTAAATAAAGATACGCATTCGACGCGTTCAATGCGCCGGCGGATCGTTGTTAATGAGCGCCGCCGTCTTCCCATCGTCTTTAATTTCAATTTGCAGGAAATTGCCACGAAGACGAAATCAGCTGAGATTTTCCCCCGACGACGACCACTCTTTTTGGTTACACCTGACTACTAAACTCCGCTTCGTCGCACTCTCGTTTTAATTGAAGTTTAAAAATATAAAAATTCACCAAAATCAAATTTTCGATGTAATGTCGTTAAGAGTACAAGAGTACAGCAAATATACAACACGAAATACCCTCATTGTTGGTAGAACAATTCCTCGATACACCGTGATGCGGAAAATTTCGCATTTTCTTTCTATTCGCGAACTGTTCCCTCTCATACTTCCATTCCTACTTCTCTCATTTCTCTTAGATCCCGCGTTATTTTCTTAGACTTGTAGCAACGTTTCATCAAAAATTCTATATCATCGTTGCAATTTTCACATTTTTTATGAAATCCGCTCGTTCACGTTTTCGTTAAATATGCATATTTAGCGTGAACATAACAATGTCGGGAAATAAATGTGTCATATCGCAAAAAATAATGCTAACTCATTGTGGATGCACGGGAAAACGTTTTGTGCTTTCAATTACTCTTAATTACCGTAATTTGTTTTGCAGCGGATTGAAAATTAAATAAAAAGTGATCACGCTTTTGCACTGTCATCGGTTAGCCGACAAAAAATTTCCGTATAATAGAAACAACTGTACAAAAAACGTCCTCCTAAACACGTATACAATAAAAAGTAATATAAAAATTTCAAAACATGTTTAAAACTTAAAAAATCAATAAATTTTTCTTTAACCGAACCAAAATTTTAGTAAACACATATTTTCGTAAAAGTATAACAAAAATTTTAACACGCAGAAAAAAAACTCAAACAGTAAAAAAATTAATTAATAATAATCCTAACAAAATAAGATAATAAAACGACAAGAATTAGTAAATAATGAAAATGTTTAAAACAAGCAAAACAAAAAAATCCGTAAAATAAAAAGAATTAGAAAATACTAAAAATCATTTAAGACAAGTAATTTTACGTATGTTGTTTCATTAATTAATTTTGCTAAAAAATACATAAGAAGAACCCAGTAAGCAAAATATCATTATTACAACGTTATTATAACGATATTCAGTAACATCTAACATTTTCAAGTATGTCGTATTTAACGTTGTACACAACATCATAACGAATAAACTTTAGCACCAATTTAGAGGTTTCGGTAATGTTGAATTCACATATGTCATATCGTTGTAATTAATGTTATGCTAATGTTGCTTGAACATTCTGTGATAACATTTCTCAGATAATATTAAATAAATGTCATAATTACCCTCACAGCATATTCATATTGCCATAAGGTTACAGCAACCTTAAATTATAAGATGCTAACATTACACGAAAGTTAATAAACCTGCCATTAACCTTCTAATAACATGAAAATGTTTGTCTACTCAGTAAGCAACAAATCATTAATACAACGTTGCTGCAATGATATCGAAAAACCTGTAATATCGTCAAATATGTAGTGTTTAATATTGTATCAAACATTATTACGAACATACTTTGACCGCAATTTGGAAGTTTCAATAATGTTGAAATAGGGTTGCCATAACGTTTTAATCGTCATAAATATTTTTAAGATGTTGCATTGATCTCAAATAAATGTTAAAGTAACATTTGAAAAATATATTTTTTGTAATGTTTTTAAAACGTTTAAACAACATTCAGAAAAATCATATCACAAAATAACATATAAAAAATATAAATGCAATGTTATTAAAAAATGTCCAAACAATGCACATGAAGACAACGTTTTTAAACGTTAATTTAATGTTCCTTGCTTACTGAGTATATTCCAATCATCCATATTCCATTAACATTACAGAA
The DNA here is from genome assembly GCF_010583005.1 of Odontomachus brunneus. Classification (NCBI taxonomy): domain Eukaryota; kingdom Metazoa; phylum Arthropoda; class Insecta; order Hymenoptera; family Formicidae; genus Odontomachus; species Odontomachus brunneus. The sequence goes on from NW_022639591.1 coordinate 550,406, forward strand.
ACGTTCCTTGTACGAAACGTTACATTAAGGTTAATATAATATGTCTAAAATCTTTCAATATTTTTAATAAAAAATATATCTTTCAGAAACGCTTGCAATTAGTCTTTATGTTGATTTTAAATGAAATTTAGCACTTTCATTGGGTTTCTCACTATTTTCATACTTAAACTCAGTACTGGTCGAACGCGAACTAAAGTCCTCAGACAACCTCCAGGTTTCTAAGTCTATCACCTTGGCTATTGCACTATTTCTTCAACTTGTATTAAGTGTTTTTTATTATCTCCATAAACCAAAGCAATAATTATAATTTTTTTATAATATTATTTAGTAGAACTACAAAAATAAACTATTTAATTCAAATATTTCATATAATAAAAAGGAAGTCAGAGATATATGCATAAAATATTTATGTAAAATATGTTTACCTAGGTATTGACATTATAAACGCTTTGGAACACTAACTAAAAGGTGAATATTGGTTTTTACGATTTTTCAAAGCATTTGAAGCGTGTAGTGAATACTAGGGTTAATTTTATAAATAATATTTTAATTTAATTTAGTTATATTTATTTTTATAATACATAAAAATTCTATATATGAACAAAATTTGTATATACAATTAAGTGATTATTAATAAATTATCTTTTATTGTGTAATATTTTCAGGATAGACAAAAAGTGAAATAATTATACATGTTTGCTGAAATATTAGAGATTATATTAACTTTACAACAATATTATAATGTAAGGTTATCTTGTAAGGTTAATATTGCAGTAACATGCTCATTAAAATATGTAAGCTTGTAATCTACCTACAACCTTATTGCAATGTTCGGTGCTGTGGATATTATTAAGCAATATTTTAAAAACTTTTATAAAGCATTATGAAAAAATGTTGCAAAAATATATATAATATCAATGTATTAAACATGTTAATTTAATCTTTCTTGTTTATTGTCAACAACATTCCAAAAATATGTTTTGGAATGTTTTTAAAACATTTCTCAAATACTTGAAAAATCATATTATTAAGCAACATTTTAAAAACATTTATGCAACATTATGAAGAAACATTACAAAGATATACAGGATGTTGCACTTACATACAGATCAGTACGACGGGTTGCTTCGTCGGCAGGCGCGCGTATCGTGTGTAGTAGACCTTGACGAAATTATCACGCGCGCAATTGAACGCAGTAAACTTCATAGGAAAGAAAGCGCGCCTGCCGACGAGGCAACCCGTCGTACTGACATGTATGTAAGTGCAACATCCTATACATAATATCAACGTTTTAAAAACATTAATTTAATGTTTCTTGCTTATTTTGCAACAACATTCAAAAAACACGTTTTAAAATGTTTTTAAAACATTTCTTTAACGTTTGAAATGCAATATTATTAAGCAACGTTTTAGAAACGTTTGTAGAATATTATGAAGAAATATTACCAAAATAATATCATATATAATATCAACGTTTTAGAAAGTTGATTTCATGTTTCTTGTTTATTGGAAAGAATTTATAAGACAACTAGAATTATTTTAAAAATTAATTTTGCTAAAAATAGATGAAATTAATACTATTAGCCTCGTATATAATTTTGCAGTAAAGTTTACAAATTAATTGATGCATATATATATATATATATATATATATATATATATATATATATATATAGCAAAAATTTAATAAAAGTGTTAATAAAAATATTATAAGAAAGAGAGAGAGTAAGGAAAACTGATAAATATATTCTGCTAAACAGTACATGAGATCAATATAATTAGTTACATACATAATTTTTCAAAAATATTCAAATTAAAAGTATCACATGGGCCAGCACCTACTCTTTCTCTTCGTTGTTTTATCATGATAAAGTTTATCAAGGACGTCGACATCTCCCCTTGTCATATTATAACACTCAATACACTTCGGGTTCCTCTGATTCTTCATTTATTTCACTGGTGAAATGCATAAAAGAAATCAAAAATACTTTTTTGTTTCTTTTCGGATGAAAGGAAATCAACATTTTGTCATGTCGATAAAGAAAACGAGAAGATAAATTTGGTCCAGCTGACAACATTGATAGGGGTATTTGTTCTTTCGTAAAGTTCCCACAATGGTGAGTTTATGCTTGCTCAATTCCTCAGTCAACTCATAAAATGGAAACCAATTATCAGTCGTAATATTCCTGTTACTACTATAAAAAGATTTAACTAGCCACACACACACACACACACACACATAGAACGTATTGAGTAAGTATTGATAAATCACTCTGTTTCTTCTGTTTTTCTTTCCCCACATATGATATTCCTCTCACAAAAATAAAATTTCTGGCATCACACATTGAAATTATTTTAGGTCCGTATTTATCAAGCTTCATTGACATATATATCTTGAAGGGACATCTTTCACGAAAGCTAAGAAACGTCTTATCAACTGTAACATATTCAGATGGTGTATAGACCTTTGCACAGTTTTCTTCAAATATATTCCACATCTCTCGAAATACAGCAAATTTGTCATTAAAGTTCGAATTTTATTCCCTGGTTCAGGCAGAGTCTAGGTTCAAGTCCTATCAGTGTCATTGAAAATTTTTAAATGTGATGTAGCGTTGGAATCAAGTAATCTAAAGTTTTCAAATAAAATCAGCAAGCGCGCGCGCTTGTGACGAATAGTTACCTTTACGAATAGAGTTTCTATTAGAAAAAAAGTAGTATATATATATTCATACATAAAAGAATATTTTTTCTACTTAGGCATGCCAGAATAGGCCCTGTACAGAGATGTAACGCTTTTGTCAGGGCCCGATTTGTAAATCTGACGAGGCCCTATTCTGGCATGCCTAAGTAGAAAAAATATTCTTTTATGTATGAATATATATACTACTTTTTTTCTAATAGAAACTCTATTCGTAAAGGTAACTATTCGTCACAAGCGCGCGCGCTTGCTGATTTTATTTGAAAACTTTAGATTACTTGATTCCAACGCTACATCACATTTAAAAATTTTCAATGACACTGATAGGACTTGAACCTAGACTCTGCCTGAGGCACTTCTGGATTATGAGAATCTGTTGCCTTAAACACTACGCCACTTCTTCAATCGATTAAACGTTTTATATTTTGTCCATATGTGTTGTGATTAACACAGTAATATAATTTTTTTATAATATAACTTAATAAAACGATATTAATAAAATGATATAATTTTAATAAAAATTATATTTTTCGTACTTTTATTGTTAATTTAACCCTTAGCTAATAAGGTGAGGTCTATAAAATTTCGCACTTCCATTTCGTTATTTTGAAATTTTTATAGTAAAATTTTTTTTATTGTTGATTGTTATTAAATAAATAAAATCATGAAAGACTATAAATTTTGAGTAATTATAAAGGAGTATAATTAAAAGAAGGAGAAATCTACCTTACCATATAAGATTTCATTAAATTAATTAAATTTATACATAAATATATAAATCAAATATATAATCAAATATATAAATCAATCGCTTATTATAAGCGATTTATGAAATATTTTAGTGAAAAATATTTTGATAAAATGTTTCACAAATATTTCTAAATTATTTCAATGATGTATTTCAATATAATTTCCAAGTTATCTTTCGGAAAGCTTGCTGTGTGGAACCCTATGTGGACCCGCCTTATTTGGAAGACTGTATTTTTGAGAACCAAAATTATAGGTATTTTGGTTTTACTTCAAATTTATGTGAATTTTACTTCAGTCTAAGACGGTAAACTAAAATTCTGTAAGACTTTAAACTATTTCAAGAATTGAATAAACGAGGCCCTGACTGAATTATATAAATATGTCTTGTTGTGTTGATATTTACGGACATCTACATATGTGCCTATTTTGGGCCTATTTACGAATTTTCCTTTAGAAATCCTTTTGCTTGGCCATATGTAGGCCAACAATGGCCTAACAATGGCAGGACTTATTAAGGGCATCCCCAACAGCGCTTATTCAGGTCTGTTTAGGAAATTCTACTCAGAATTTGCCTTTGTAGGCTCTTTCTAGGCATAACAGTGGTAGGCTTTGTTAGGGAAATCCCAACAGTGCTTATTCAGGGCTTGTTTAAGAAATTCTACTCAGAATTTGTCCTTGTAGGTCCTTTCTAGGCGCAACAATGGTAGGCCTAGTTAGGAGCATCCCCAATAATGCCTCTTCAGGATATTTAGAAATTCTACTCAGAATTTGTCTTTGTACACCCTTTCTAGGCCCACCGATGCCAAGCCTATTTTAGGGCATGCCTATCTAGGCTCTTTACGGACTTGGAGCATGCCCCGATGAAATCCTACCTATTTTTTACAACACTACTCATATATAATATTCCTATTAAAGCTTTGATTTTTATTTTATCGGTGGGAGAAATAAACTGTTGGATTATATCTAAATTATATCTAAATTTCATCTTTTCAATTTCTTGATCGGTATGGCGTACGATTGTGTCTAACATTTCATCTGTGATGAACAATAAAATAACTGTAACTCATCCGTTATTCCTCGCGCTTTGCCTTTAGGTCATGGGAGGTGAGTTATAAAATTGTGGTTGACGTCTTTAAAATTTTTGAACGCATGGGTTTATCAGTTTATTAGTATCTAATCGTTTTACAATCTTTCCCGAGTTCAAAATTTCTGAGACAAATTTTTACATATTTGACGTTGCGGTTACTATAATACCTCCATATAAATTTCTCGCCTAATGTCATAGTATGCCTAGTGACATACTATGACACTCAGCATATATGATAAATTTATGACAAATACAACAACTCTCAGTATAGAGTGCAGTATAGAGTGCTATATATAAGATATAAGCTTCTATTGCATATTATATGTTTATTCCATAATCGGTTTCGTTACTCTATATATGTGTAGCTATATAGAAACAAAATTCATATATACGAGTCATATATAATTATGTATGTATAATTTACATGTAATTATATATTATTTTAGATAATTATATATAATTACTTTTGCTTGGGCAGTTCTAACAATTAAAGCATACGAGCCAACATTACGAATCTATAATTCGATATTATTGAGTTGGAACATAAATTCATTCAGTATCTTTTGGCGAAATATTAAAATAAAAAATCTGTGTAAGAAAAATATACTGCTAGAACACTATTTTCTTCCGGTTGACTAATTCTGAATGTTTGTCATCGATTACTGCTTTCAATTGACCTAATCTTGAATACCTGACCAATCAGATATATACGAAAAAGCCAAACAGACTTATGTTTTAACTAATACTATATCTGTAACTAATTAATACATTGATTGTCAGAGTGACATAAGTATTAGAAAACTTTATTCCCAATACCACTTACAAATTCATTTTATATTACTGTTATATTATTATGCTAATTAATTATTTTCGTTATCAAGCAAAACGTACAATAAAAATTTCTCCCCACAAAGAAACCTACGCAAGTTAACCCGCATGAACAAAGAATTCCTTTCGCATACTATTTACGAGATAACTCAACCAATGTATTAATGTATCTATTTTAGAAATATGTCATTAGTTCTATTATCTATTTTTCCGAAAAATGCTGAACAGTACTCTCCACTCTTCGAAAGCGCAACGCAATTGATATCAATGTCAGCCCATAAATCAAAGCATGAACTTGAATCTTAAAAAGTTAAGAAACATATGCTAGTTTTATTTATACGCAATATAGTTTTTTTGCAGAACAAACACGTCACAAAATTTTGTGTTATGCACAGAAAAAAAGGTTTGGTTGAATTAACCAAATACCTAGTCGAATATGGACGATCCAAAAATTCCTATTGAAGTAACCCGAATTCTGTTTAAGTCAACCAAAAATCTTGTTAACTTAAACAGAATCCAGGCTACTTCAATCGGAATTTTTAGGTCGTCCATATTCGACCAGATATTTGATTAATTTAACCAAACCTTTTTTTCCATGTGGTACATTTCGTACATTTCGTTCGCTGGAAAAACAACTTCAGCTCAACTTCACCTGCACGAGATAATCGATCATTCAAAAAGTGATATTCACGAGAAATGCGAGCGTGTAACTACCCAGTTGAAACGAAAGCCTCGGCAAGCTATGTAACGCGAAAAAAAAATAATGGGCAAAACGCCGAAACGTCATGACGATTCGTACTTTAAGCGCCCTAAACGTGGAACACTCTCGCTGTTCTTCATTTCATGAAATCGTACGATTTCATCGAGAATAGCTCGATTTACTCTGTTTTTTTCTTGCTTCACACTGCAACGTTTTACAAGCTGTAGCACGAATTTTTATTTGATGTTCTCGATTATTTTTATTAAGCATAAAGAGAAGAGCTATATGTATATAAAGTATATCAAGGAAGATCTCATATAGACATTTTTAAAAAGTTTTAATGAAGCCCTAATAAAAGGCTTTAAATTTAATTAAGACTAATTTGCTTGAATATCAATCGGGAGACTTTTTACTTTAAAAACAATGTCATTTTGGTTCGCTAATATATAGAACGCAACTTGCATATAAAATGAAAAAGTACTTAAGTGACATGCAACAAATTATTCGCAAGGACAGGTTGTAAGGAAATTTTTTCGGGCTCTGATTAAAAAGCCCTGATTAAAATTATTTCGACCAGAACCGTAACTTGTGCTTATATAGAGAAAATTTGTTTTTGTATTTAAATAATTTTCTTGCATTCTTAATCAAATTTAATTATTAAATCGGTGTCTTTTTTTAAACAACCACGTAAAATTTCGAGTTATTAAATAAAGTAGATGGCTAATCAGAGCGCGGCGACGTAGCAGGCGGGACATACGGTTCGTTTCAAGAAAACTCTAGTATACATATATTTTATTAAAATTTGGTAGAAAATATTTGAGACTTAAAGAGTTAAACATAATATTTATTTTTGTGTAACTTTAATAATGTTGTTTTATTTATTGTGTTTTATTTATGTAAACTTTAAAATATAATATTTATGTAAACTTTAAAATATAATATCCAAAATATATAATAATATAAAATAATTAATTGTTATATTAATTGAAATTTTGATAGGAATCAAAATTTTCTCTGAGAGACTTTAAGATATAGAGAAATAAAAATCTTTTTAAATTTAGTGTTCCTACTTGTTTGACTTTGATTTGTTTCATCAAACAATATATTTTTATACGAAACATTATTCTTTGAAAATTATGTTCTTTTTAGAGAACATATTATTTAATGAAAAAACTATTGTTTGAAGTAGTATTTTTAAAGATTTTCTAAAATTTAATAATCTGATTTGTTTAATTTGAGTTTCTTTGAATTTGTTTTCAACTAATTTGTTTGAACTTTAATCATTATATTTGTTTAGACTCTATAAACAATGTCATTCTAGTTCGCCAATATATAGAATGTAACTAGTATATTCGCTCCTGTGTAGATGGAGCTTATAAAATTGAACAAAGGAGTCTTCTGTTATTTATAGCAAATATTCATGTAAAATTTTAAATTATTAATTGAAGAAGATTGATGAGTAATCACGCTCAATGCGGTAGAGGAAGTGACGCTACGATATTCTACTGTGTGCCTCTACATTAAGTTAAATTGAACAAAAAAGTCTATTACCATTTAGCAAATAACCATATAGATTTTTTAGTTTTTAATTAAAGAAGATGAATGATAGTGAATGATTGCACGCGATCCTTCGTTAAATTTTTTTAATTAATAGTCAAGATATCTACGTAGTTATTTGCAAAATGGTAAAAGACTTTAACATTCAATTTTATGAGTTCTATCTATATAGCGAATATGCAAACGTTGTGTCAGGTACTCTGTTTAACATATTATATCAATATTCATTGTATATCGACTGTTGTTATGTTATTTTCAGTACCTACCAATAAATGCAGTGTTTATGTCAATTATTGCAGTGTTTTGTGTGAGCACTATAACAATATATTACGGAGAAGATCCATTTGAAGCTACAAACTTTGGAGCGTGTAAAGAAAAATTATAATTGATTTGTACATTTCGAAGCGTTTGCAGCGTCAATTGTATTTTTCCTTATATGATCATAAAAGTATTATTGGAGCAACTGAGATAACCACTTATCATTCAATTAATCAAAGTCAAGCAATAGCAAATACGATGATAGAATGAGTGACTCGACCAGTTGCTGCTCTGGATTAAAATATACAACCAGAAGACAACCTTTGGTTGTTAGTATTCGCTAATATTTTATTTTAGTTGGTTAATATTTTAGTTTTTTAATATTTTAGTTGGTTAATATTTTAGTTTTTTAATATTTTAAAGTTTACATAAATATTATATTTTAAAGTTTACATAAATAAAACACAATAAATAAAACAACATTATTAAAGTTACACAAAAATAAATATTATGTTTAACCCTTTAAGTCTCAAATATTTTCTACCAAATTTTAATAAAATATATGTATACTAGGGTTTTCTTGAAACGAACCGTATGTCCCGCCTGCTACGTCGCCGCGCTCTGATTAGCCATCTACTTTATTTAATAACTCGAAATTTTACGTGGTTGTTTAAAAAAAGACACCGATTCCATTACTCACCCCGATATATTCTAGCTATATATTAGCTCTGGTACGGTACGAATCAGACACCCTGTGTATATATACAGGGTGTCCCATTTTAAATTACGTACCTGAATATCTCGTCAGGGGAGCCACCAATCCGAAAATAACTCGTGTGTGTGTGTGTGTTTGTGTGTGTGTGTGTGTGTGTGTGTGTGTGTGTGTG
>NW_022639591.1:559265-559684 GCF_010583005.1 Odontomachus brunneus
TGTGTGTGTGTGTGTGCAGCAAAAAGTCCGGAAACGGTCAAATATCTCGAAAAGAATCAACTGTAGCAAAAAATATATAAGTAACAAAGTTGTAGGGCTTAATAAAATGTACCTAATGATGGCTAAAAATTGACTTTGGGTGGAGGACGAAGGTCATACGAAGGTCAAATTGAATTTTTTAAATTAGACTCCCCACTGTTTATTACATATTCTTGTAGCTTATTTCAAGGGCTTTCCAAAAACCTATAAATTGTTTTTTTATTTGGCATATTTAGAGTTATGAGGCTTGAAAGTTAAAGTACTGCCGGTATTAGCATAACCCAAGGTGCACCGCAAGGTGGAGGTTGCACGGTTGGATTTGCACCTCGCGTGTGTGTGTGTGTGTGTGTGTGTGTGTGTGTGTGTGTGTGTGTGTGTGT
>NW_022639591.1:559747-560183 GCF_010583005.1 Odontomachus brunneus
ACGGTTCGTCACTTCCGCGGTATTTAGTGACTCCAAACCCTCTCTGCTGTGTGTAGGTGACATACCTTTTAAAATATTGTTTCCCACTTTCTCAATTAATCAAATGTTCAAAATGTCTTCCTTCTACCGTTTGACAATGAGCTAGACGCTCATAGAAATTATTGATCACATTTCTTATTTGTTCTAAAGTGATCAGAGATGCTTCCTGTGTTATTCGGTTGCTAAGGTCTTCCAAATTACGTGGTTTTGTCGCATAAACCTTACTTTTGAGATGTTCCCAAAGAAAATAAATAAGAGAAGACAAATTAGGTGATCTAGCAGGCATTCAATGGTACCTCTCCTACCTATCCATCGATCAGGAAAAACACGGTTTAGAAGTTCTCGAATTCTTACTGCATAATGAGGTCCTGTTCCATCTTGCTGAAACCATACGTTT
>NW_022639591.1:564881-567021 GCF_010583005.1 Odontomachus brunneus
CGTGTGTGTGTGTGTGTGTGTGTGTGTGTGTGTGTGTGTGTGTGTGTGTGTGTTGCAGCAGAGATTAGGACCCCACGGTCCTTCCGTGGTATTTAGTGACTCCAAATCCTCTCTGCTGTGTGTAGGTAGCATACCTTTTAAAATATCGTTTCCCACTTTCTCAATTAATCAAATGTTCAAAATGTCTTCCTTCTACCGTTTGACAATGAGCTAGATGTTCATAGAAATTACTGATCATTTTTTATTTGTTCTAAAGTGAGCTAGACGTTCATAGAAATTATTGATCATTTCTTATTTGTTCTAAAGTGATCAGAGATGCTTCCTGTGTTATTCGGTTGCTAAGGTCTTCCAAATTACGTGGTTTTGTCGCATAAACCTTACTTTTGAGATGTCCCCAAAGAAAATAATCAAGAGGAGACAAATCAGGTGATTTAGCCATTCAATGGTACCTCTCCTACCTATCCATCGATCAGGAAAAACACGGTTTAGAAGTTCTCGAATTCTTACTGCATAATGAGGTCCTGCTCCATCTTGCTGAAACCATACGTTTGCATGTTTGCGTCAAATAAATTTTCAATTTCAGGTATAATATGATCTCGCAATAAGTTTTCATACTTTTCAGCATTCAAATTACCATCTATAAAAAATGGGCCAATAATACCGCGACTACAGATTCCTGCCCAGACATTCAATTTTTGTGGATACTGTGTGCAAAGATTACTCATCCAATATGGATTGTCATCACTCCAATATCTACAATTGTGACGATTAACAGCACCGTTTATTTCAAATGTGGCTTCGTCAGAAAAAACAACAAAATTTAAAAAAATTAGCCTCATTACTTCGATGCATCATTTCTTCACAAAATTGAATTTTTCTATCACATTCGTCTTCCATAAGTTCTTGAGTGATTATAATTTTAAGGATATCTCTGCCTTTTAAAATGCTTCTAACGCTGCTGTAACTGATATTATGGACTTGCGGTGCTCTTGGCACAGATAAATAAGGATTTTCTTGAAATGATTGCAAAACATTCAAACTATTATCATCATTTGTTGCGGATTTTGGCCTTCCGCTGCGAGGTCGGTCTTTAACTGTTTCTGTTTCGTGAAAACGTATCACTGTCTTCTGAACGGTGGATTTAGAAATAGGATTGCGATCAGAATATGTAGCATTGAATAGATCAACTACTTCTTGATTTGATCTAATGCGGTCTCCAAATCCTCGATAAATAAGCAGCATTCTTTCTTTTTCGGTCAACATTTTCGAAAAAGAAATTTGAAATTGTAATTGAAAAAAGAAAGAGAAAAGACAGAGTGAGATACGAGAGAGCGCAACTCGTTTTTCAAAATACAAAGATCGAGAAGCGTTATCGTGAAGCGCGGGTATGCGCGAGTTTCGACTGAGTACATGTGATATTACGTCGTGAATGAATAACCGCGTTCGATGAGAGCGAATGAACAACTAAGCCGGTCATATCGTCTAGCTCGAGACACGAAAAACAAAATTATACTTATTTTTCTCCTGTGTTTATGTTTTTTTAGGCTCCCAGCCTAGTTGTTCATTCGCTCGCATCGAACGCGGTTATTCATTCACGACGTAATATCACACGTACTCAGTCAAAACTCGCGCATACCCGCGCTTCACGATAACGCTTCTCGATCTTTGTATTTTGAAAAACGAGTTGCGCTCTCTCGTATCTCACTCTGTCTTTTCTCTTTCTTTTTTCAATTACAATTTCAAATTTCTTTTTCGAAAATGTTGACCGAAAAAGAAAGAATGCTGCTTATTTATCGAGGATTTGGAGACCGCATTAGATCAAATCAAGAAGTAGTTGATCTATTCAATGCTACATATTCTGATCGCAATCCTATTTCTAAATCCACCGTTCAGAAGACAGTGATACGTTTTCACGAAACAGAAACAGTTAAAGACCGACCTCGCAGCGGAAGGCCAAAATCCGCAACAAATGATGATAATAGTTTGAATGTTTTGCAATCATTTCAAGAAAATCCTTATTTATCTGTGCCAAGAGCACCGCAAGTCCATAATATCAGTTACAGCAGCGTTAGAAGCATTTTAAAAGGCAGAGATATCCTTAAAATTATAATCACTCAAGAACTTATGGAAGACGAATGTG
>NW_022639591.1:567031-575288 GCF_010583005.1 Odontomachus brunneus
ATGGGATCCAATTTAAACAATTTAATTTGACCTTCATCTTCCACCCAAAGTCAAATTTTTAACCATCATTAGGTACATTTTATTAAGCCCTACAACTTTGCCACTTACATATTTTTCGCTACAGTTGATCCTTTTCGAGATATTTGACCGTTTCCGGACTTTTTGCCAACCCTGTATATATATATATATATATATACACATATAATTGTATTCATAAAAATAAAAATTCTTTTCTTTAAAAATCATTCAACTTAATCTCAATAAAATCTTCAGTTTTTAATCAGAAATAATCTTAATATTTTTTTAGATTCCATTAGCTAGGAAAGTGATTGAATCATTACTTCTTCAAAATGTGGTATCTTTGAAAAATTCTTTCAAGATCTTAGCATATAAACCTGATTATATATTACATAAATAATACTTAATTTTAAACTATAAATAACTATATCTATTTGGTATAAGCTATAAATAAAATTAGTTAAAAAATCTTTCTCGAGTTCTGCAAAGTAGATATTACAAAATATTTTTTTACATGTTGTGTTTTCAATAAATCCTTTCTTAGCCTCAATAAGAAAAAGGGAAAGAAAGAGAGAGAGAAAGAGAGGGGGAGAGAGAGAATTAGCTTTATTAAACATAAAATCTTGATAAAGTTATGATCAGATAATAATAAAAAGAATACGGGATTTTTAGTTATGTAAGACTATTCCTTATAAATTTCTACACAAGGAACAGTGCAGATAAACAAGTAATTTCTTATTCCATCTTCGAATTGCGTCGACGAAATTTCTACCGTTGTAGCGTGTACAACGCTTGCCTCAGAGAAACTCTTTATTCCAACCTTACATTCTTATTTCATTAGACGGCTCCTCTTTCTGCTTCTCAAAATAGCCGCGTCGGTATAAGCAGATGGTGTTCGGGAAAATAGAAGGTACCACGTAGCAATACAAAATTACGATATTGCATCTTTCCTGCGAGTTACTTTGAAGTTACTAAAATGAATCGCGCAAGAAATACTTGGTTTAATAGATTAACATAGACGAGTAAAATTTCGCATCTTAATGCATCGTAACATCGTTGAAACAAGCGTACAAAAAATTTCTCGTTATCGACATAATTTATTTCAAAAAATTCCAAAGCATCACATGATAAAGTTAATATTATATAGGTTAATATTATATAGGTTAGGATATATACCATTCTTCCCATCATTTTTCAGTTATTTCTAAAATTTTGACGAAGACATGTTTCACACACAGATAAAATTCCTTACCAAAGAATATAAAGTACCATAAAAATATCAGAATTATTATTCTTTTCGCAAGATATTAGAATCAACTTTTTTTTAACGTAATCTTATATTTCTCTTTTCATATTCATATATAGAAAGATAAATATAATAATATAGCATAATATATTATTTTGATAATAAAATCTTAATGTAACAATTTATAATGCATAATTCGCAAACTGTCAATATGTAACATCGTTACGTCATACTAGTATATATGTAATCACGTATAATAACAGTAGCTAATTTATTGGAAAGAGCTAAACTTTGAATTGCGACGTATATACCCAGGCAACAAGCTGTTGTTATTTTGACGTCAATATGTTGTCATTATTGATCAATAACGTTATTTGTCCTTTAAGGACAAACACCTAGGTAAACATATTTTACATAAACATTTTATGCATGTATCTCTAACTTCTCTTTTATTATATGAAATATTAGAATTATAAATAGTTTATTTTTTGTGTACTAAATAATATTATAAGAAAATTATAATTAGTGCTTCGGCTACATATGGGGATAATAAAGTACACTTAATATCAGTTAAAGAAATAACGCAATAGCCAAGGTGGTAGACTAGGAACCTGGAGGTGGAGTCTCGTGTTCGTATCCGACCAGTACTGAATAAATTTTCAAGTGTGAAAATAGTGAGAGCTAAATTTCATTTAAAATCAACATAAGCTGACTAGTTGCAATCGTTTCTGCAAGATATATTTTTTTAACCAGTGTTATACGTCATTGTTACGTCATTTTATGTAAAAAAATGTCGTCATTAAAACGTAGTACATATGATATTTCTAGTCTGTGACTTAGGGTCGTCCAAAAGCCGTCATTATTTGGTTATTACTTGAAGGATAAATGACGTAACAGATGACATAAAATTCACGTCATTATCACGGCTGTCTGCTACCTGGATATATGGGATTGATATGCAGTTTAAATACATAACATATAACATTAAACATATAACATAATTCATTATTAGTTATTTGTGGAGGTCATTTAATAAATATACTTGAATAAATATACATGAATAAATATACGGTAAAGGTGTAGAAAAAGGGCGCCACCTCCGATCAGCCTGATCTTGACATATGTCATAGAGGTCACCCTTCTGAGTGACCTTCTGAAGATTTTAGCCGTCGCTCATTGTTTGTTAACAAATTATTGATGAAAGAAGTCCGAAAAATATATTACAATTTTTCAATATTGTATACCGTTAACGAGCAATATCGAACTTTTTAACAAACAATGACCTATTAAGCGTCAGTCATTCTTTATTAAAGTGTTCAACTTTTGTATTAATGTGACAACAGAAAACACAAAAATTAAACACTTTAATAAAGAATGACTGACGCTTAATGTAACGATAGGTTGGGTTAGGTTAGTTTTGAGGGGGGGTGCGGGGGGCGCAGCCCCCCGCTAGTCGTTCGAGATTGTCGCTCATTGTTTGTTAAAAAGTTATTGATGAAAGAAGTTCGAAAAATATATTACAATTTTTTGATACTGTATACCGTTAACGAGCAATATCGAACAACTAGCGGGGGGCTGCGCCCCCCGCACCCCCCCTCAAAACTAACCTAACCCAACCTATCGTTACATTAAGCGTCAGTCATTCTTTATTAAAATGTTTAATTTTTGTGTTTTCTGTTGTCACATTAATACAAAAGTTGAACACTTTAATAAAGAATGACTGACGCTTAATAGGTCATTGTTTGTTAAAAAGTTCGATATTGCTCGTTAATGGTATACAATATCGAAAAATTGTAATATATTTTTCGGACTTCTTTCATCAATAATTTTTTAACAAACAATGAGCGACGGCTAAAATCTTCAGAAGGTCACTCAGAAGGGTGACCTCTATGACATATGTCAAGATCAGGCTGATCTGAGGTGGCGCCCTTTTTCTACACCTTTACCTTTATTTCGTGTACGTGCTAGTATATTGGTTTGTTTATATTTGCTTTCTGCTACTGCGGTATATAATTGCTATAGATTAGCAATTCTCGAGTTATTTTAAGCTTCTATAATCAAAATTATAGTTATATCGCATATATAATTATATCTGTGTGTGTATCGTATATAGAAAATTATACTATACTGTTAAACTCATCTTTTTATATACTATAAGCATATAATAATAAAAAAATAAAAGATTATATTTAAAAAAATTAAGTTAACTTTAATTTTCTGCAAAAAGAAATAGTTTAGATACTTGTTTATTGTGTATTATTCCTCGCTCTAAATATCTAAAAAATATTTTATCTCTCTAAAAATTTCTATTTAACTTCTTTAGAACATTTTTCATTAATTTTTCATTTTTATTCGCATTTGCAATGAGTAATGACATGAATTTCATATCTTACTTATTTCATATAAGATCACTTCCTCGATTATTTTGTAAAAAGTAATGATCGTATAATGTCTAGTTTCACCAACGTTGATTAAATTTTAATTGGAATTTATTTTCTAAATTGTCTTCAGTTCTTTTAAACAAAAATTTAAAGATTAGAGTTTAGTCGATGTTTAAGGACGTTAGTGGAAACAATCTAGAAGCTACTACCCCGAAAACAATGCGTGGCAGATCTATTATTGGATATTTTTCAACAAGAAGCACAGAGAATACAACTAACGTACACTACGTAACACTACGTACAGAATATTCCAAAAGTAACACAGTCTTACTCTCTAAAGAACAATGATAAAAAAAATACTAATTTTAACTAGTTAAATACAGTGGTGCTATTAGAATTACAAACAACAAATGAAAGATATTAGATTTGGTTTCCAGGTTTGAGCCGCGTGGATTCTTCTTTATCTGATTCCGACGTTTCGCGAACATTTCAGTCCACTTCATCAGGGAAGAACTACCCAATGCCCGGATCTCCGGAAACCAAATCTAATATTCATGGATATTGTGAAAGCCTCAAATATCAAAACTAGTGAAAGATACTTATATTTTCAATATTAATTACCCAGATAGTCAAGTCTGCAAAAGTCAGGTTTTGCTAAGTGTGTGTTGCATATTGCTGACATAATTTTTGTAGTACTAAAGCATGATCTGCTATGTCAGATAGTGCGTGTACAAATGTAACAGAAATCTAACAGAATTTGCGTCATAATATGATGGCAAAAATAATGCAAAAATGAGGCACGATATGTCAGCAGAGCAAGAGAAAAATTTAAATATTGAGTGTAAACATGATTTGTCGACATGAAGCAACAGAAAATCGAACAAAGAATGATGTCATATCGTGCGAAAAGAAAGACATTAGAAATCAAACTAATTAAGTAACATTATGAAATAGCAGAAACGCGGCAGAAATCGATCACGACATGTCGTTCGAACATAGCAGCAGAAATGCGGCTAAAATGCAGCACGAAGTATGATTTTTTAACAATACTCTATTTACAACCCAATATATTTATTAATTAATTATATATATATATATATATTAATTATTTTAATTAGAGGTAACTATAAAGATCTACAATAAATTTGTTGAATAATATACCATCAAACACGAGGTAACAGTAACAAAACAATAATAATTTTCCACTCAACAATGTAAACAGTTACATTGTTAAATAATAAATGTACAATAGCTAAATCCCATCTATAATAAATACGTGCTTACATGTACATGTAATTTTATTAAAGTTTACTTTGATGTTACTCTTCTCTCTCTCTCTCTCTCTTTATATATATATATATATATATATATATATATATATATATATATTAAATATATATATATATATATTTATATATACTATAATATACTATAATATACTATATATATACATATATATATATATATATATATTTATATATACTATAATATACTATAATATACTATATATATATATATTAAAAAAAATGTATTTAAAAAAGATATTCTCTTTTCAGATATTAATTTTTTTTCTTCAGATAAAGATCCACGTGATCTTCCATTATATATCATCATGAGTGAATATAGTTAAAGGAAGATCTGATTTAAAAGAAAGATCAAAGAAAATATTAAAATAAAAATAAAAACATTTTTACAGCACTGGTGTGTGCGCACCAAGCACGATCACACTTTTTTTTTTTATTTAATTAAGACGGGAGAGAATTAACTCCTCTCCTTTTTCTCAGTGCTGTAAAATGATTTTTATTTTTATTTTAATATTCTCTTTGATCTTTCTTTTTAAGCAGATCTTCCTAGTTTTAACTATATATTCTCTCATGGTGATGTATAATGGAAAATCACACGGATCTTTATCTGAAGAAAGCATTAATATCTGAAGAGAATATCTTTTTAAAATATATTTTTTTTAATATAAAAAGAGAAAGAGAGAGGAAAGAAGAGAAACTTTAAAGTAAACTTTAATAACATTATATATACATTTGTTGTCGCAAGCACGTAGTTAGATGGTATTCAGCTACATTATAGTATAATATTAAATAGATTAAATAAGAATAAAATTTTACAGCATAAAATTTTACAACATATAAAATTTGCATGACACTTATATATACATAATAAATTGCTCAAAGCAATCTAGCAAACACCAAGTTTCATAACTGTCAGTTACAATTTTTCGTTCAACAATGTAATTGCTCAAAGCAATCTAGCAAACACCAAGTTTTATAAGTCAGTTATAATTTTTCGCTCAACAATATAACTGTTTATATTGTCGAGTGGGAAATTATAACTGTTTTGTAACTGTTACCTTGTATTTAGTGGTAAATTACCTAAATAGCATAGAGATGAATAAAAGTTCATAGAGAATTCATTTTAAAGAATACCTAAAGAATTAGAAAAATGAATATCTGAAGAATTATCCGAGTCTAATTCATTCTAAAGTATTCCTTGGAATATTTCATCATAATAAATTTCGTGAAACATTACTTTGAATATTTTGAAAATTTGTGAGAAATTACTATTATTATCTAATTTTATTCAGATTTTATAGTTACATTAGATAAATACCCCATCGCTTATATTAGGTGTTCCGGTTAGTTTTGAGGATTCACTGTAAATGGCTATAGTTACAAATCTACTGGAAACATTTTGAAAATGGGCACGTAATGTCAAAGCTCTACAACCTCTCTACAAACAAATTGACACATGTCTTGTGCATTCGTAAACATAAACACACTGTGCGACTAAACATGGAACGTGATAAAGAGCATTTTTGGCATCTATTACTTTACTGCTTTGATTCGAAGAAAACAGCTGCCGAAGCTCACCGATTCATCTCAGAAACTTATTTTGAGTCTCCATCAGTTAAAACGTGTGAGTATCGACGATTTAAAAGTGATGATTTTGATTTGAAAGACTAAGAACATTCAGGTCAACCAAAAAGTTCGAAGATGCCGAATTGCAGGCATTGTTGGATGAAAACTCAGCTCAAATATTTCAAGAATTAGCTACAACATAAAATGTTGGTAAATTAACCATTTCTGATCGTTTATACGCAATGGGAAAGATTAAAAAAGAAGGCAAATTCCATATAAATTGTCTAAATTGGTTATTCAGAATCGTTTAACCATTTGCACTTCATCGCTTTCTCGTCACAAAAAGAAATAATTTTATCAAATTGTAACTGGCGATGAAAAATGGATATACTATGATAATCCTAAGCGTAAAAGATCGTGAGTAGATTCAGGTCAACTGTCGACATCGACTTTAAAACGCAATATCCATGAAAGTAAGGTTTTGTTATGCATTTGGTGGGACATGAAAGGTATCGTGTATTATGAGCTGCTGAAACCGAATCAAATAGTCACTGCTGAGCTTTATCAACGATAATTAATCAATTTGAATCGTGCTTTGAACCAAAAACGTCCAATAACAACTCAAAGAAAACGCAAAGTGATTTTGTTGCATGACAATGCTCGACCACACGTTGCAAAAGCAATTAAAGATACGTTATCGGAATTTCAATGGGAAGTCTTATCACACTCCGCGTATTCACTCCGCGCTCCTTCAGATTATTACTTATTTCGATCGATGCAGCACGGCCTTACTGACCAGCACTTCAAAACATATAATGCAATAAAGAAATAGCTCAATGAATGGATTGCTTCGAAAGACAAACATTTCTTTTATCGCGGAATCCACTTATTGCTAGAAAAGTGGGAAAAAGTAGTAGCTAACAGTAGAAAATATTTTGATTAAAATGATTTAATGTCTCTCTAAAATATACGTATTTCTTTTTTGCACAAAATCCCTCAAAACTAACCGGAACATCTAATAATAATCGTTGATTTATATATTTATATATATAAATATAATTAATTTAATATATATATAAATTTAGTATATATAAATTTATTAATTTAATTAAATTTTATATAATAAGGTAGATTTTTCTTTCTTTTAATTGTACTATTTTATAATTACTCTAAGTTTATAGTCTTTTATAACTCTGTCTATTTAATAACAATTAACAATAAGAAAATTTTTACTATAAATATTTAAAGATAACGAAATGGAATGTGAGGGATTTTGTAGACTTTACCTCATTAGTTAAGTGTTAAATTAACAATAAAAATATAAAAAATATAATTTTTATTGAAATTAAATCATTTTATTAAATCATATTACCAGAAAATTATATTACTATGTTAATTACAATACATATAGACAAAATTTAAGATATTTATATCGATTGAAGAAGTGGTGTAGTGTCTAAAGCAACAGACTCATGAGACTCAGAGGTGCCTTACGGGTCCAAGTTCGAGTCCCACCAGTACACGTGAGAATTTTTAAATATGATATAACATTGGAATCAAGTAATTTAAAATATTTAAGTAAAATCAGCAAACGCTGTGACATTTACGAATAGTTTCTGTTAGAAAAAAAAGTAATTCATATCATATATAAAAAAAAGTTATAAAGTATCTATATATATATATATATATATATATATATATATATATATATATATATATATATATATATATATATATATATA
>NW_022639591.1:575336-582811 GCF_010583005.1 Odontomachus brunneus
ATATATATATATATATATATATATATATATATATATATATATATATATATATATATATATATACTGTTCCATAAGTAATTCAAAATGAATATTTTAAGAAGTTCGTGACAGCATGTCCTGCTTGATTTTTGCTGCGTTTTTACTGTCATGTCGTAAGAACAGATTCTGCTCGATTTCTGCCACGTTTCTATCACGCCGTGAAAACATGATGTGCGCAAGTTTTGTTACACTTCTGCTGACACTTAATATTAGCAGAATATATTCGAATCTTACTGCATTTTTTCGTCACATTATATTACCAAACCGTGTTGTCAAAAACTAAGCTTAATGCCGACGCAGTAGATCGGAATCTGCTGAAAAGGCATAACCGAATTTGTTGGCACTGTACTGGCACAGTGCTATCATTTGGCTATCTGAATATATGACTGACTTCCGATATCTAAAATGGCGGATCTAATATCACGTTTATCTGAGCGAAATGTCATCAATCTTACTAGGAGAAAAAAGCAAATAATATTAAAACTTCATCTACCTTATATTTTATTAGGTATTCAAAGCTAACTAAGTTGAAGATGAATTTATAGTTTTGCTTTTTTTTTATTGGGACATCTCCAATATGGTGACTTCTTGAAATAAAATTGAAATTCAAAAGATGCTTACCTAAAATCCAAAAATCTACTAATTTAATAGCCTAATAAAAAATAATAAACATTACTGAAATATAAAATAACTCCTAAATAGTACAATCTTGAATTCAAATCTGCACCATATTGAATCCGCCACTTTAAATATCGAAAATCAGTCACATATTGATACTGAAAATATCTTGTACTTGTTGTTTGTGGTTTGTGTATTTGTAGATAACTTTTTTCCCACACAATATATTCGGCAATATTGGTAACAAAAAGGCAGTGGCATAGTCAGAAAGTTTCGGGGGGGGGGTATTCTTTTTATTTTTGACGAGCAAAAAAAAGGTCATTCAAAAAAATTTTTCTCACACTTAGTGTAACCTAGAAAATTAATTTCGTGGGAGGAGGCTGCAGCCTCCTTTCCTCCTGGCTACGCCACTGGATATAGAGGTAGAGGAAAAGAAAGAGAGAGAGAGAGAGAAATTATCTGGAAAAATATAACTTTAATCTCAAAATGGAAAATGTCCTTGATATTGCCGGATAATTCTATTAAGCTCCGCTATTTAGCTCGTTAAAATTTAGCTGATATTTAGCTGGTTAAAATTAGTAAGGAATGATAATATTTTCACGTTTGTCTCGGTAGGCAAAAAACGGTTTTTTGTTTTTTCATACCATTGTTCTTCCTTGGAGTGAAATTACAAAAGGGGTGGATATTTTCATTCCAAGCGAAAATACTACCACTTTGATTAGAGTAATATTTCACTTTTCATAAGAATGAATATTTGACTCTAACTAGAGCGAATATTTCACTCCAAATAAAGTAAATTTTTACGATTAAATAAAAAGAAAAATCTTTAGTTCTATCGTATTTGGGATTGTTAGCAACTCTAATTATTGTAACCTTTTTAATGGGGTGTCATATTTAATTAACTCTGTTTATTAAAATATGCTTGGAAAAATTTGCTGAACATAGTGGAACTTGAACCTGAAACTTCTAGTTCTTAAGCCATTTGCTTTACTTTCTAGGCCACTACTATTAATTGATGGAATCAACTTTTAACGATACATGCACTGTTTCAAAATCATTCACTCTTTCACGACTGAAAAAATTTACCCCATACGAGTGAAAGTCACTCTAACTCGAAGTGATGATCGTTACTCCACAAAAGATTGCGATAACTAGAGTTACTAACAATCACAAATACGATAGAACTAGAGATTTTCGTTTTCCTAATCGTAAAAGTTCACTTCACTTAAAGTGAAATATTCACTCTAATTCGAGTGAAATATTTACTCTTATGAAAAGTAAAATGTCACTCCATTCAGAGTGCAAATATTTTTAATATATCGATTAGAGAAAATATCCAATCCTTTTGAGTGAAATTTTACGGTTCCAAGAAATTTAAAGAATACTATGATGAATTCTTCTTTAAAAGTTGAATATAATTAAAAAATATATTATACTATCGGTTTATATATAAATATAAACTTTGTTGAATTCTATTCTAATTTATCTTCTATTGTTTACATGCTATATTCTTCGGTGGAATCAAACGCGAGATATCTATAAGATTACTTATTACAATTTGTGTACGTCTTTATCATTCCACATAACATTAATAAAGGTTATTCACAGTTAATGCCGTGACAATAACGTTAACGGTTAATTTAGACACAATAATTATAAGGGCATATTACGCGCAGTACGCGTGAACTTTTATCTTTCGACCAGCGATCAACGATGAGAGACATATTCGTGTCATCGTGTCGAAATGACGTGTGAATAATTAACATTAAAAAAGATGAATTAATCACGATGAGAGCATTTACGTCGAATCTCAATCATCATTCATATTACCGTTTACTCGCTCTTGTGAAACGGCTAGCAATTATAGGGTCGATTGTTACATTATGTTTACAAATTTCTGATATAATAAAGTCTCGAATAGTTTAACGTGAAAATCACACGACAGCGGCAATACGTAATTTCGCGTAATATCGCCGCAATAGGGAATAGAAGAGAAAACGAGGAACGTCGAAAGTCGCTGTTTCCAAAACGTTGTGTGCAAGTAGAATAGTTCACCTGTAACATAAAACTATTTTTTGTTCCAGTTAAATTACGATTTAGAGGAATAAAACCACTTCGGAAAAGCATGATATTTTGACTTTTAGCGAATATTTTTTAAAGTACAAGGCATATAAAAAATTGGTTTATGTAAAAGTTGTAGAGTATTTTATACTCTTTGCAACGGTGTATTCAGATTTTATAAAATAAAAATTTTTTGATCTCCCCCCGCCTATCCACACTCATTACCTTTACTAACGTTTCTCGTTAGAAATAGAGAATTACGGAAAAATGCTGTTTCGAAAAATTTTTGGTAATTGTGCATATTAAGAGTCACTTCGTCAATGACTTTCACCTTGATATATGTTGTTGAGTACAGTTGTTTATTAAAAAGTTATGAACAGAAAAAGTTTTGTAAATGCGATATAATTTTCCAACACCACATGTCAATTATTGTACACAGAAAAAAATTATCTTGCAGTCATAGCGAAAATTATCTAGATATGAAAAATTAGTTAAAATAGTAAATGACTAGCAATACTGCGATATCGTATATGTTTTATATCTTACCATAGGTGGCAGAGACAAAATTTATATCGGAACCATTTGTCAAATTTAACAATAAGTTTCTCTATGGCGCTCAATCAGATTATAGCCGTTACACTTCTTCTAAAAGTGACTGTGATAGACAGAAAATGCTAGTAATGAGAGATACAAACGAATGTATAATCCTTACACGCTGTTTATGTAACCCGCCCAATCTTTCTAACTGCGTTAACAAATTTTCTGCGTTCAACTATCGTACAAGGTTGTACCGGCATAGCGCTCAGTACACTGAGAAAGAGAAAAATGTGAAATATTTAGAAAGAAATGTTTGATTGTAATATTATCTTCCATATTTATTGGTTATAAAAAAAGTTGACTGAAATAATGAAATATACATTTCTGTAAAATATATTTAAGTCTTTTAACTACTCGTGAGAAACAAATTGTTTAACTTTTGTTGGAAGAATTAATTTACTTTAGGCAAACGTATATTTGTTTATAGCAATGATATTTAGTTATAACAAGATTAATATTTGTAGCCAAGTAGCATTTATTTGCAGAAATCAAATTTATTTTTTAGAAATAAATCTTATTTATATAGATTCGAAGTTAATTCCGACTATTCTACTTAGGATCCTTTATGTTTATTATTCCTTATATTATTCTTTATGTTTATTATTCCTTATATTATTCTCCGAAGGATCTTTTATTATTCGTACATCGGAGATCACTGATTCGCATTGCATCATGTAATATGGCGAAATAGTGGCAATACATTGTCGTTTCGTGATAACAATGACAGTGATTATTGTTTATTAACATGTGATTTGAAAATTTGGATAACAAAATAAAACATTGTCCAAATATTACATTTAAGGCGTAAATATTTATAAATAAAATATTTTTATAAAATATTTTATAAAATTAATTTGTAATTAAATTTTTATAAAAATAATTTATAAAAATAATTAATTTGTAAAATATATTTTAAATAATAGGAAGAAAGGGCTAATTCGAGTTCGAGCACAGGATTAATAGTGCTATGTACCATATGGGTGAAACCTTCCTTGTGTTAGGAAATAGAGCAATATTTATTGAACATGAATACTCAATATAAATAATCAAACGTTTCGGCTCAGTCATGAATTCTCTTCAGTGATATAAAAAACTCAAGGTTTACCAGACGAATGCATTACAAGTAAAAGAATTAATTAAAGATCTTAATAAAATGACATGAATGTTATTCGCAGTATTATAGCTGAAAAGACCGTTAGCCAACTAATATTAAGAAGTTCAAATTAATATTAGGAAGTAGCCGTCATAACTATAAAAAAACCATAAAATGAAATAAAAATAGGTAAGATTAAAATATAATAAATAATTAAAACGGTCAATATAAATTACCTTTATTGAGCTCGGCTAAAAGTGAAACGATCCTGTCTTACGTGGAATTCATAATCATATTCCGCTTTGTCAGTCTAAGTATGAATTTATTTTAAAGGCCACTCAAGAAGCTAAGACGTTCTGTAAATTGAACCCTAATCTCCTTTTTACTATGGCTGATAAAGGTAATGTCACAGTCACGATTGATAGGGATTTGTACATGGAAAAAATGTTGAGTCAGCTTGATGACGCCAATACTTACCAGAGGGTTAACTATGATCCGACTAAAAAACTTTTTAGAGATCTTCATGTCATCTTAACTAAATGGAAAGTTAAAAATTACATCGATAATGCCATTTATAGATTCTTAAAATCCGGTGAGAGGAATCTTCCAAAGGCTTATGGGTTATCTAAAATACATAAGGAGGGACACCCATTGAGAATAATTATTTCTTCTATTAATAGCCCCCTTTATAATCTTGCAGTTTTTTTGCATAAAAGTATTTACCAAAAAATTCCCCCCGCTAAAAGTAAAATTAACAATAGCTTTGACTTAGTTAACAATCTTTCATTTAGATATTTCGAGGAACATCATAAACTGATTTCTCTGGATACTATCTCTTTATTTACTAATATTCCTCTTGATCTAGCATTAACTTCGGTTGACAAACGTTGGCATTATATTGGCGATTCTATTGGGATTCCTCGCAACGAGTTTATGTTGGCTGTGGAATTTGTTCTTGATTCTACATTTTTTACTTTTAATAACAAAACTTATAAACAAACTTTTGGTAGTCCTATGGGCTCCCCATTGTCCCCTATTATTGCGAACCTAGTTTTTCAGGATTTGGAAGAAAGAGCTATTAACATGATTCCGGTGATATTGCCTTTTTATTTTAGATATGTTGACGATATTCTTTTAGCAACTCCTAAGGAGTTTTTAGATAACATATTGCGTATATTTAATAAGTTTCATCCTCGGCTGCAGTTCACAATTGAAATAGGAGATGACAGTATTAACTTTTTAGACATTACTCTTTTAATACGTAATAACACAATTATTTTCGACTGGTATCATAAACCAACGTTTTCTGGTCGGTACCTAAACTATTTGTCTTTTCCTATTCAGCATTCAACATCCCCATTCAACATTCCCATTCAACATCCTATTCAACATAAGATCGAAACAATTATTGGCTTGGTGGATAGGATGTTTTATCTTAGAACTAATATAACTGAAAACTCTTCCTGAGTATATCAATATTTAACATAAAGGACAATTAGAGTTCAAGCACAGGTTGATTAGTGCTATTAAAAACTATTAAAAAATAGTGACCCAATCTCGCAATGAGACGAAATTTATTACTTATCAAACGCGTTTCGGTCTAATTTCACGGACCCTCCTCAGTAATTACAAGTAATATTTAAGTGTCGCAAAAAATAAAAGTCGCAATAGTCGGTGTTACAATGGTTATTACAAAAAAATTTGTCGCTACCAGTTTTTTGCCTACGGGATCCGGAAGCATCAACTTAAATAATCATTTATACAAAGAAAATTTTTTTCTGGAAAATACTAGCAATTTATTCTGAGACTGGTCACTCCATCGCACGTACTAAGATGCTATGGTGTGATCATCTAAAAAACGTATTCAGATAGAGTAACCAACCCAAATATGAGGAAAAATAATGGTATATACCTCAATAAAAGCCAGTAGAGTTCCAATGAGATGTTACGCCAATGAACGTGTACCTCCGAATACCGCAAACAATACAGAATTATGTGTTTATATTTACTTGGTACGAATTGCAAACGAAAAACAATTTAAGTCAAACCAAGCAATGTATTGTAACATTTTCCTAAATTCTCAGTATCAGTCTGAGAATTCAGTCCATGCGTCTGCATTTTAATAAAAATCATCTCCGCAATCATTCTTTTATAAAATAGATGTTCCTTATGTAAAACCTTGACGCTATCCCATTTAAATTCGTGGCCGTACTCAACACGGTGCTCTTGTACAACAGAGAGATGTGAAGTAATGTCTCGAGGTAATCGCTTATGCTCAGATACACGAGTAGAGAGCTTTCTGCTCGTTTGACCAATGTAAGACGAGTCGCAGTCACCGCACTCCAACTTATAACAACGTTATTATGAAGATTTGGAGGCAAAGCGTCCTTATGAACACGAACCAGACCAGAAAGCTTGTTCATAATACTGAAACTTGAAACCTTGTTAAATTCTTTAAAAATCTTACTGAGTCTATCAGAAATCATTCTCAAATATAGAAAGATATTATATGAACGAGTGGGTAACAAAGAAGACGAAGATGCACTCGGTGAAATGGTATTCATTTTATTAATCAGTCGAAACACACGTCTCCTACAGACTCTAAGAATAAATTCAATGGGATAACCATTTTCAACTAATGTGTGGAAAGCGAACGCAAAATTTTTTTCATGGAACATTGGGTGGCTCAAAAAAATTACTCTATCCACTAACCCTATAATTGTACCAATTTTATGCTGTACAGGATGAAAGGAGTTGTAATTAAGAAGGCGGCCGGAGTAAGTAGATTTGTGGTACCAGTCAAACCTAAGTCTGCTATCTACAATTTCCATAGATGTTTCCAAAAAATATACCTTGCCATTATTGCCAAAATCAATTGTAAATTGAAGGCGTGGATGGAAAGAATTAAAAACATTCAAAATATTCTCTACAAAAGTTTCTGGAGCAGCCAAAACAATGTCGTCAACGTAACGATAATAAAAAGGTAAACAAATCTGTATCGTCTGAAGTGCTCTTTCCTCAAGGTCTTGGAGAACAATATCAGCTATGATTGGGGAGAGAGGCGAAC
>NW_022639591.1:582821-585138 GCF_010583005.1 Odontomachus brunneus
AGCTATGGTTGGGGAGAGAGGCGAACTCATCGGGGTGCCAAAAGTCTGTCTGTAAATACTGCCATTAAAGCTGAAATAAGAGGAATTGAGGACAAATTTAAGTGCTAAAATAAACTCCTCCTTAGGAATCTTACTAGCAGTCTTTAAACAACTCCACCTTCTCAAAATACTATCCATAACCAATTCAAGGGGGACATTAGTGAACAATGAGACCACATCCAATGAAACCAATTTACAGTGTTCCTCTATATATAAATTCGCCAAAGAACTAACCAGATCAAAGCTATTCTTGATCCTGCTCTTAGGTACAGGGATACTAGCAGAAATCAATCTGTGTAAAAACAAGGCTAAATTATATAGAGGACTGTTTATCGATGAGACAATTATCCTTAAAGGGTTATCTGTTTTGTGAATTTTCGGAGAACCATAAGCACGAGGAAGAGTGGCATCACTTAATTGGAGAAACTTATAAACCGAATTATCGATGTAGGACTCATTTTTCCATCTTTTTAAAATATTTTTTAATTCAGTTATTATTTCTTTAGTCGGATCTTTTTCAACAAGCTGATAAGTGCTAACATCCTCCAACTGTGATAACATCTTCGCAACATGAACATTCCTGTCAAGAGCAACCGTAACATTTCCCTTATCAGCCTTCATAAATAATAAATCCGGGAACGACTTAGAGAATAATTTAGCTTCTCGATAATTTTGAAGGAGAAGTTTGTTATTGTGATATAAAGTAGGTAAATACAGTTTAATGTTACGCAAGATGAAAATCGAACGACTCCTTATTGTTTCTTTATCATTCGTGCTAAGTGACCTCATGTTATTTTCAAGATGTTTTATACATTCTATAAGAGTAGATATCTCATTAGTTGGAGGAACACTGAAGCCGTTGCCTAATTGTAACAGACCTTGAATATTGGTCGATATGTCAATAGATGATAAGATGATTTTTATTAAAATGCAGACGCACGGACTGAATTCTCAGACTGATACTGAGAATTTAGGAAAATGTTACAATACGTTGCTTGGTTTGACTTAAATTGTTTTTCGTTTGCAATTCGTACCAAGTAAATATAAACACATAATTCTGTATTGTTTGCGGCATTCGGAGGTACACGTTCATTGGCGTAACATCTCACTGGAACTCTACTGACTTTTATTGAAGTATATATCATTATTTTTCCTCATATTTGGGTTGGTTACTCTGTCTGAATACGTTTTTTTAGATGATCACACCACAGCATCTTAGTATGTGCGATGGAGTGATCAGTCTCAGAATAAACTGCTAGTATCTTCCAGAAAAAAATTTTCTTTGTATAAATGATTATTTACATTGCTTCCGGATCCCGTAGGCAAAAAACTGGTAGCGACAAATTTTTTTGTAATAACCATTGTAACACCGACTATTGCGACTTTTTTATTTTTTGCGACACTTGAATATTACTTGTAATCACTGAGGAGGGTCTGTGAAATTAGACCGAAACGCGTTTGATAAGTAATAAATTTCGTCTCATTGCGAGATTGGGTCACTATTTTTTAATAGTTTTTAATAGCATTAATCAACCTGTGTTTGAACTCTAATTGTCCTTTATGTTAAATATTGTTTTATCTTAGTCATCCGACTTTCCATAAGAATAATTTAGACTTTATCATTTTGGTGCTAATTAATAATAATTATCCTTTGGACCTAATTTTTAAAATTATAAAACGTAGACTGAGGTTTCTTATTGTGAATTGCGGACGAGGTTCAGAGATAGTTAAAACAAATTTGACAGCATCTGGTTATAATAAAAAATATTTTACCATACCGTTTTTTGGTGTAGTTTCGAAGATTGGCAAAGCTTTTTAAAAATAATTTGACAAATATTGTTTATTCTTGCAATAATAAATTATCAGGAATGATTCGTGTGCATAAAGACAGGCTGCCTCCTGGTTTCCATAATAACGTTATGTATAAATTGCAATGCAGTAGTTGTGAGGCGTCGTATGTTGGTCAAACTAGTAGAAGACTCTCTACGCGCATTGCTGAGCATAGGAGAATACCAAGGAGTTCTACAGTTGAGTTAACGGCCATACTAGAACACCGTTTGAGAAAAAACCATGTAACGAGCCGTTCGCAAAATAAATAGAACAAGAACCGGATTAACGATAATCAAACGACTCGTCACGAAACCGAACGCGACAAACCGATGTAAACATCACCGACCGACCGCAAAGATCACAACATAATAGCATGTTAAAAGTAGTATAAAAGACCGCACGAAAAGCTCAGCGAAAGCAGTCTTCCGAGGCACTCCGCTGAACAGAG
>NW_022639591.1:585148-589118 GCF_010583005.1 Odontomachus brunneus
ATGATTTCAATTGGGATCAAACCAAAGTTTTGCATGAGGGACGTTATTACTTGAAACGCCTGATAACAGAAATGATTTATATTAAATTTCAAAAGCATGGACTTAATTCTCAAAAGGATACAGAATATTTGGGCAACAGTTACTGCGGCTTATTATGAAAATAAAACTTTGTTTGTTTCCTTCTCTTCCAAGAGTCGTCGCCGGAATGTTAATGCTCGTGTTAATAAATCTATAAATCTGTTATTATCTCTTTTATTTAGACGTGGCGATATTATTGTTGACAGGATCGCTTCACTTTTAGCCGAGCTCAACAAAGGTAATTTATATTGACCGTTTTAATTATTTATTATATTTTAATCTTACCTATTTTTATTTTATTTTATGGTTTTTTTATAGCTACTTCCTAGTATTAATTTGAACTTCTTAATATTAGTCGGGTAACGGTCTTGTCAGCTATAATACTGCGAATAACATTCATGTCATTTTATTAAGGTCTTTAATTAATTCTTTTACTTGTAATGCGTTCGTTTTGTAAACCTTGAGATTTTTTATATCACTGAAGAAAGTTCATGATTGAGCCGAAACGTTTGATTATTTATATTGAGTATTCATGTTCAATAAATATTGCTCTATTTCCTAACACAAGGAAGGTTTTATCCATATGGTATATAGCACTATTAATCCTGTGCTTGAACTCGAATTAGCCCTTTTTCCTATTATTTAATTGATATCATTGTTATTGAGTTCTTATTTTCTTTCTCTTAAAATATATTTTATAAAATTAATAATTAAATATAATTATTTTATAAATATAATTAAATATAATTAAACATAATTAAACATAATTAAATATAATTAAACAATTAAATATAATTATTTTATAAATATAATTAAATATAATTAAACATAATTAAACATAATTAAATATAATTAAACAATTAAATATAATTATTTTATAAATATAATTAAATATAATTAAACATAATTAAACATAATTAAATATAATTAAACAATTAAATATAATTATTTTATAAATATAATTAAATATAATTAAACATAATTAAACATAATTAAATATAATTAAACAATTAAATATAATTATTTTATAAATATAATTAAATATAATTAAACATAATTAAACATAATTAAATATAATTAAACAATTAAATATAATTATTTTATAAATATAATTAAATATAATTAAACATAATTAAACATAATTAAATATAATTAAACAATTAAATATAATTATTTTATAAATATAATTAAATATAATTAAACATAATTAAACATAATTAAATATAATTAAACAATTAAATATAATTATTTTATAAATAATTTATAAAATTTATAATTAATTTATAAAAATATTTATAAATAAAGATAAATATTTATAATATTATAAATAATATTATGAGAAAACTATAATTACTAGGCTACATATGAGGACAATAAGAAACACTTAATATTAGTTGAAGAAGTAACGCAGCAGCTAAAGTGATAGATTAGAAACTTTGGAGATATCTGAAGTTTTTTGAGTTCGCGTCCAACCAATACTGAGTAAATTTTCAGGTGTAAAAATAGTGAGAAATCAAACAGAAGAGCTAAATTTCATTTAAATTCAAATAAAGAGATAATTAGATATTTATTTCTGTGAAATAAGCCTTACATTCTACAAGTAAATTTTTAAGTCTTTTTTCTCAATGTATTGTCTCAGTGCTACAGCGATATACTTTAACTATATTCCTCACACAGATCGTTTTAGCAATTCTCATTTTCATCAAACGCAGCAATTCATATTTAGTTACGAGGCCTAAATTTTCCTACCCATATTGCTGTAATATTGCTGCTAAAAATTATATGTACCATACACAATTTTCTAACTGATACAAAAAACAGCGATACATTTTGACTGTAACATTTAGAATTTTAGCTGGATTAGCAAAACATTTTTTTGAGTGTAGCATTCTCATATATATTCAAATGTCACGTTTCTTTCCATTATACATAATATTATGTTACTTAATAAATATAAAGTGAATATTATAAGCAGAGAAAGATGCTTGTCTCTAGCCCAGTAACTGGGGGGCTACGCCCTCCAGACTCCCCGCACCGGGTGGGAGTAAGGTCTTCTGCGGTTATGATCAAAGTTATAAACAAATAATAATGTTTCATAAATATCATGTATGATATTAGAAATGTAAAATGTTAGAAAACTATATTATATTTATGAAACATTTTATTTGTTTATAACTTTTATCATAACCGCAAAAGACCTCGCCCCCTCCCGGTCAGCGCAAGAGGTGCTCTGCTTATAAACTGAATATTTTTGTATACATGATGTCCAAAAATTATGTTTTATTTGTGAAACTTCTTTTGTGCATAACTTTTTAATGAACTTCACCTTAATATATCTTGTTGAGTACATGTTTCTGAGTAACATGTAAAACTTTTTACATGTTATTCAAAAACATGCACTCAATAACATATATCAAAGTGAAGGTCATCGACAAAGTGTCCCTTAATATGCACAATTATCGAACTTTGTAGCTTGTCGAAACGTCGATCTATCTTTTCCTGAAAAGATTGAATTTACTTATCTTATTATTACCTCCTCCTATCTCTTTCTCTCCCTCTAACTTACATAGAGAAAATATTGTAGTAAAAATTATGTTAAAATTATAGATTGAAAAGAACGTAATATAATTAACGTAACATATTTGGTTAAATCAGTTTTGATAGAAGTAATCAGAATTTCTGATTATTATCATAAGATATTCTAGTGTACAATCGGAAAATTTAATATCAGTCAAACTTGAAACACTGTACATACAGTAATAAAAACCATTTGTCTAATTATTATAACTATATAAAAACAAAAAGCGTAATCAGATTAACATGATATGTTTGATTAAACAGTTGGTGGAAATAAACCAAATTTTAGGTTATTATAATCAAATATTCTGATATGCAATGCTTATTACAACATATATAAGCAATACAGAGTGTATAAAAAAATGGTCAGCACTCTGGAAAAAATATAAGTTTTAAAAAAATGTCTCAGAAAAAAGTTATAAGATTTAAAAAGATCTATTTACATATTTTATCAATTTGATCTTGGCATCACTAAGGTCAAAACAAGATCGCCTTGAACTTTTTATAAATGGAACCCCTTATTATTTTTTATTACATATTTTTATAACTCTTTTTAAAACTTTTCTGAAACTTTTTCTGAAACATTAAAATTTTATCAATCGCATCCTAAACCCGAAATCTAATATGTACTTTATCAGAAAGAAAAAAGTCGTCTTAAACACAAATTTGCGGTAAAAAATTAAAGTTACCACTCAAGAAAATTTATTTAGGCCTGATTGGGCCCAAATTGGGTCTTGAGCTTAAAATCTATTCTACATAGTCAAAAAAATTGTCCTAAACACGAATCCACAATAAAAATTAGGGGTCCCCATTTTTAAAAATTCAACTAGAATCTAATTGAGGGAAAAGTGGTCCTAACTGAATCTACACAGATATCACCAACCACACTTTTCTTCCTACATAATAATACGATATAATACGATAGTAATACCTCCACTTATTTTATCTTGAGTAAAGCTACGATTACCACGACACTTTACTATAGAAATCTCGATAACTTCGAAATTACTAACTTAAAACAGAAAAAATTATAGTGTCTCGAAGGTAAAAAAATCAGTAAAGATAAAATCAATAAATCAAAAAAATCATAAAATCAGAGAAAATAAAATCAGTAAATAGATCTTTTTAAAATATACAATTTATATACAGGGTGAGTCATCTGAATCTATCACCTCCAATAACTCGTTTGTGTGGCCAGGAATCGAAAAAAGTTTCATATAAAAGTTGTAGGGTTTCGAGGGGGAACCAAAATGGCGTACCTTTCAACTTTTGATTTTGACCGAAAGTGGGTTACTTCAACCGGAAGTGGTTTTTT
>NW_022639591.1:589910-591496 GCF_010583005.1 Odontomachus brunneus
TAAGCATGGGTTCTCAGTAAGAGAAATCGAAGAAATTGAATTTCGTCGATTACAGCGCCATCTATCATGAATCGAGAAAAATGTTTCAGACAAATTGTATGTGTTTTTAGCCAAAGATTCCGAATATGCAATAAAAAATAGGGGTTCCCATTTAAGATTTCAAACTTGCCCCCCCTCACCGCCCAGGGGGAGGGGTGGAGGGGGCTAATTTTAACGTCATTGTACGTCCCCCTCGAAATGACGAAATTTTGATTGTAAACATTTTTTCGTAGTGTGCTTATTTTTCGAGTTATTTGGCTGCCTAAGTTAAAATGGGTCACCCTGTATAAATTTGTATGATTACATTAACCAACATTATATGGAAAAATCGTTTAAAATTCACCACAAATATATCTACACACATATTTCATATTATTACTAAAATTTTTCTTTAGGCGACATTGTACAAAATAAATTACTATAGAAATAGCAAATTTCAAAATCTACTGATTGAACGACATAAAAAAACATTTAAGTAATTAAGGTAAAACCTTATTATTAACTCCCAATTATTAATTTCCCTCAGCCACCGACACTTTGTAAAGCCCAATTTTTTTGCGACCAAAGATGATTGTTGACATGGTTCCTATTATGAAGTTCTCTTTTGAAATTGTAAAATGTAGGTATGAAGCTTAACTGTAATGTTGGTCGTAAGAAAATCCAGATTTCTTTAACCACTTCGCTGGCAGAGAAAATCAACTGACCAAAAATGACAAAATCAAAATGCTATTTGATTTTTATAAGAGTCAGTACTAAAGTACTTTTCGAGTCGCTGAATACGAATTTAAAATTAAAATTTTAGAATTTAATTACTTTGCTGGCATTGACGCACTTTTGCGTCAATGTAAATAAATATGTACCAAATAAAGTATGTACCAAAAATGGCATTGACGCACTAATGTGCACATCATTTCATTTTTTTCCCGTTAGCAAGATTTTCATCAAACTCAGTATTCAGAGGTTTTTGGGGTCGCTAATTTTGATTCTAAACCCTAAATTTGAAAATTTAAAATGGCGGGCTCAATATGACTAACTAACCAACTCGAAAATGCAAACATTAGTTTCATTCAAGAATGTAAACCGCCGTATATCGTTATTCTCATTCCAAAGTGGCCTTGTATTACAGCAATAACAAAATTGAATAATATTACAGCAATAACAAAAAAGTATTACAGCAATAACAATTTGAATAATATGAAACTGAAATTATTTAGGACGCAGAAAAATGGGAGCCTTGAATTTAACAAAACTAATCTCAGATTCGAAATCAGCGACCCTAAAAATTCCCAATTATCGAGTTTCATCCAAATCAAGTCACTTTTCGCATTTTGGTCGCCATATTGAATCCGCCATCTTGAATTTTGAGCTAAGATTCGAAAGCAGCGATATAAATCCCTGAGTACTGAGTTTGATAAAAATCTTGCTAACGGAAAAAAAATTAAGTAATGTGCGCATTAGTGCGTCAATGCCAGCAAAGTAGTTAAAGTATCAATAATTATATATATATATATATATATATATATATATATATATACATACATAAATAT
>NW_022639591.1:591666-596000 GCF_010583005.1 Odontomachus brunneus
ATGTATATATATATATATATATAGATAAAACTGAACAAAAATTGTAGAGATCATTTTTTAAACAACCACATAAAATTTCGAGATATTAATAAAAATATTTGAATAAATTAGAGCGCGACAGACGGGACAGACGGCTCGCCGCGGCCGATGAAGAAAATGGACGAGCGCACACGTACACGTACGCACATACGGAGCTACCCATTTCCGTATGCCAAACGGCCCACCTCTCTGGTCTATAAGATAGGTCCGTCAGCAATCGTCCATTTTTTTCGCCGGCCGCGGGGAGCGGCCTGTATACAGGGACACCCTGAGATCCTATACATGTACAGGATGTCCGAAACCTTCCCATATAGGGTTTTACAATCGGTACTGAGCTAATACTGGTTGTCGGAGTTCCAATATTGGCACAATACTGGAAAAATTATTGGCGCAGTACTGGTGGATAATCGGATGATAACTTCGGCTCAGTACTGGCAAATGGTACTGACCCAACCGTTGTTAGCCAATATTTCCTCAGCATTGACAGTACAATCGGTTCAGTACTTAGACAGTACTGGTCGTCAAATTTGTAATACAGTGAGAAAATCATAATATTATACAAAAATATATTTATAATTTTTAATTTTCTCATGTCTCATAAGCCGTTAGGAACCAAAGATTATTAACAACACGCTCCAAACTTTCGCAAATCCTCCTTCGATAATTTTGATCCCAAGCGGCACCCCATCCATGTCCTGACTGCTTAACTTGACGGTCGAGCGGCATGCGGTGATTCCAATGACTCTAACGATGTTCTTACGATTTATGCTTATATAATTTATTCTTATAGTGTTCACAGTATATCATAACATACCTAGCAAACACCAAATAACAGTTATATAACTTTTATTTAGTGTTTGTTGCATAATTTATTAATAGATATTGAAGCAATACAACATTCGATATGCAATGGATATTGATATAATATAGTGAAGTAGTGATAATTACTTTTAGATTTTTAACAGAATGTTATAATGATTAATCCAAATAAAAAACTAAAAAGATCCAAGAAAATCCAAATCAAATAAATTGAATTATTAAATTTTAAAAGAAACTTTTAAAGAATACTATTTAAAATAATAATGTTGTTTCATAACATGGTTTCCTTGGACGAAATAAAAGTTTTTTATTTTCATCATTTTAAAAAATGATATTACGTTTAAAAATATATTTTAATGAAACAAGCCAAAATTGAACAAGTACAAATATTAAATTTAAAGAAACATTTTTCTCCGAAAAAACGGTATAAGAAGTATAAAACATATGTAATGAAACGAATTCTAGCCAAAAAAGAATTAATGACTACCACTAACAAGTACTATTCTAAGTACTATTCTATTTGCCAGTATATGTCAATGGCTAAATATTGGCTAACAGAGGTCCGGCCAACGATTGGGTGCCATACATTGGCCAAGCGTCAGCGTTCGGCAGTCTTTCATTTGCTAGTAATAGCTGAATACTGGCTGACAGAAGTCCGGTCGATAGTTAGCCGCCAAGCGTCGGCCAAGCAGTCGCCGAAGGCCTTCGGCAGCCAGTCATTTGCCAGCATTGGGCTGGTACTGGCTAAAAGAATTCTGGCCGATAGTTAGGTGCCATAACTTCGGCCAAGCGTTGGCTTCGTTGTTACTACTAGCGACTCTATATGGGTTTCTTGACACAAATCGTAGGAAAGTAGAACGGATTAAACGGAACAGAAAAGTCAAATATCATTTTGCGAAACTCGCAATAGTTTTCGAGTAATTAATTATTTTGTCTGATCAAATAAGCGCTCGGGTTGGCGCGCGACCGTGATACACGCAAATCGCGGCTCGCTGCGTCTCTTCGCCCATAGCTATGCTGTGTAACTATGGTAACTATGGCTACGAGATATATTGTACTTATGGGCGAAGGAACGCAGCGAGCCGCGATTCGCGTATATCATGGTCGCGCGCCAACCCGAGCGCTTATTTGATCAGACAAAATAATTAATTACTCGAAAATTGTTGCGAATTTCACAAATCCGCTGCGCTCCTACGTCTTGCCGCACCGTGCTGAGACGAGACGTAGAAGCACAGCAGTATAAGTATAGGAAGTAGTGCATTGTCTTCCAATTGCCACGCGCGATATCCGCGCGCTATATTACTGGGCTGCGCTGTGATTCGAGCGGTCCGTCCTCTACCATTCAGCACACGCTTTTCCTTAATCTTTCGTAATTAATTTCTCAGTTATTATTACGAATATCGCAAAACAGTATAGGACTTTTATATTTATTTTAATCCGCTCTACGTTCTCACAAGAGCCTCGTAGATTGTTCTGAGACACCCTATATATATAACAAAATATCAATAGTTGTATGTTTTATTCTATAATAACTCTATAATAATAAACTCTATAATAACTTTGTAATAAGATCAAAGGAACATAATATTATTTCTTAAATAAATAAGTAGGATATTTTATGATAACATAAAATTCTTATGTGTTGCCGTGCTTGCCACACACATGTTGTACTATGTATAACTATGTATATGTCAAAATTGAATAAAAGATCCCTCTACCACTTTGCGAACAATCGCGTAAAATTTTAGTTGCAAATGATCATTCGTCAATTTTCTTTAATTAATAGCTCAAAATTTTACGTAGTTGTTTACAAATTGGTAGGGAAATTTTGCATCCAATTTGACCTAATCTATACGTATGTGAAATTTTCATATGGATCGTCAAACATTCCTCTCCTTCCTTTTATACAGGGTGTCCCACAACTGGTAGAACATCCGTTAGAGGGGTAGGTAGGGGATGCAATTTGAAACTAAAAGGTTCCTCTTCCATTTTTTAATCCGACAATTAGTTAATGAGATATTAATCAATTAAGTCTGCCAATCCCTTAGCGTCCTGAGTGAACCCTCAGGGACGTAGGACGCCGTGGACTCTTCAGGGGCCTTGCTTGTCTGTTTTTCTCCCCTTTTTATACACACACACTAAAATCATTTACGATACTTAACCATCGACATGTGGAAAACTTTTAAGTCACCCGCGCACTCGAAGGAAGCATACCACACATGTCCTCACTCTCCGACACATAAAGTGCAATCACTCCGCCCACTTGCACTAAAAATATTCAAATTATCCATGCAATCATAACCGCACACAAAAACACCCATACTCACTCCCATACATTGAAAACTTGCCACCCCCTAGCCCCGATCAAACACCCATCCACTCACTCACTCACTCATCCATATTTATTTCTCTGTGATATAAAAAAAGGGAGAAAAAGCAAGACCCCTAACAACACAAACAAGCAGGACCCCTGAGGAATCCTAACCGCGGTCTACAGCTCTGAGTGCTCACTCGGGGCACTAAGGGATTGGCAGATTTAATTAATTAATATCTTATTAACTAATTGTCGGATCCAAAAATGGAAGAGGAACTTTCAGTTCCAAATTTCACACTTTACCTACCCCTAACGGGTGTTCTACCAGTTGTGGGACATCCTGTATAGTAACTTTAGTCGTAATTTTTGTATGGTCCAACAATTTTCATATGGTCTATTACAAAATTTTATTGTAATTTTTATTATATTATTTTCTCCGTACATATCACTACAGGCGCTGCATCAACATCACAAATGCTCGTTGTCCACAAGTAGTAGTTAATCAGATTCAAAACACAGATATTGCGCGCGCACATAAATTGTAAATTGTGATTTTCGGCTGAAATTATTCCCGAACGCGAAATGCAATCTTACCATCGAGAATAAATAAACGCAACACTAAAGTGCGGAGCATTTCTTTCATCGAATTACTGACAGGAGATCAAGAGAATTCAGATTTCAACTATCTGTATTATGATGTGTTATAGGGATGTGCTGAGCACTACCTGCGAACGTCGCGGTGTCGATCTGTCGCGCATCGACGTTCTGGACAGTTTTTCGACGCCGCTACCTCTGCTGACGACAGATACCTCCATTCTTGGTGGGAAACAACTACGAATAATCGGTGAGTATTTGTGAGTACTGGCGAATATTTATTTACGGCAAAAGTCAACACAATTGTGAAATTGGAATTAAACATTGCACAAATAATAATTGAATAGGCAAATAGTCTTAAGAACGGGGAAGAAAAATGTGAGAGAGAGAGATTATTTAAATTTCTACTAGAAAACCGGACATATTTTTAACGAATGTCCATGTCTTTTTAAAAAAGACGCTTAATATCTAAATTGTTAATTGCATTGGCATGCAATATGTTTAAATTAAAGTTCGTCTCCTCTCTCTCTCTCTCTCTCTCTCTCTCTCTCTCTCTCTCTCTCTCTCT
>NW_022639591.1:596936-598063 GCF_010583005.1 Odontomachus brunneus
ATATATATATATATATATATATATATATATATATATATATATATATATATATATATATATATATATATATATATATATATATATAATTTTATATATATATTATTTTTTAAAAATATATAAATATTTTAGGTACATAGAGGAAAAAAGTATTAAAATTTTTATTCAAAATATTATTAAAATATAAACTAAATATTTTATAATATTATAATATTATAATATTTTATAATATTATAATTTTATAATATAATACAATATTTATGGTAAACAAAAAATAACTATTGTAGTAATATTTTGTAAATATTTCTATTTACAAATATTATACTTGAAAAAAATAATTGTAATTATTTATAACTATTAAATTAATGAAAAAATAAGAAAATTGAAATTTCAATTATTAATGTACACTGAAAAAATTATTTAAAAACTGTTTAAATAAATATTTGCTTGTTTTAAAAATAAATGAAATACAAGTAAATTTAAAAGTAATGAAATATAAATAAATCACTTTATAAATCTAAATAAATTATTTTCTATTTTTAAAAGTATCTTTTTTGTGTTTTAAATTAAAGTTCCTTTTATTGTCAGAAAACAATTTATTTAAATTTACAAAGTGATTTATTTGTATTTTACTTACTTTTAAAACAAGTATTTTTTAAATATACTTTTTATATACTTTTTAAACATATTTTTTACATTTAAAAGGATCTATTCTCTTCTATTAAATAAATCACTTGTTTTCGTACATGGATATATCATATGTACACAATATAAAGCGTCTCTCACAATCAGTCAAATTGACAGTGGCGCAGTAGCCAAGGTAAACGTTCAAGAAGCAAAGATCTCAGGTTCGAATCCCAACATGGTAAGCAAATTTTTGAAGTACAATTTAAATTGAATTAAATAGCGTTTGGAACAATAAAGTGGAAAATTTCAGAAAAAAATTATAGATAAAATTATATTATTTATAAATATTTTGTGCTGTCTGGGAATAACCTGACTGTATGTTTAGCAAACATTTCAAAAACGTTACTTGTGGAACGTTGTGCACCAACTTTACAATAACGTTTTACATAAGTTTACCAAACGTATTACAAACATTAAAAATTGAACGTTGTGAATAAACTTTT
>NW_022639591.1:598904-600575 GCF_010583005.1 Odontomachus brunneus
CTCTCTCTCTCTCTCTCTCTCTCTCTCTCTCTCTCTCTCTATTTCTCTATTTCTCTCTCATCCTTTTTCTTCCCCTTCTACGCCTCTCACTTTCAAAGTGAAGTATGTATAGCGAATAAATTTTATCAGCTTAATTTCCATCGACATTTCTTTTCGCTATCGACTTTATCCTTCTACTTTATTCTGTTTTACTTAACCACGCGCGGCAATAAATACCGAAAGACCAAAGGCGAACCGAGAGAATTCAAGGAGCATCTTGACAGATGCAGTTTGCACTTTAATTATTTGTCGCTAACATATGGCTTCGCAGAAGACGTCACAGCGACGCACGTTTGCGACTATACTTTCAAGAACGGTCGGACGATTGTAATCGAACCTTACAACAGAATAACAATAAGAAGATCGATGCGTTATTTAGTTCAATGCCGTGATATGTTCGCGATGTGAAGTTTCCAATGGGTAAAGGTTGAGGGCGGGGGAAAGGGGGACAGGGAGAGGGGCAAGCGATTATAATTGCATCGAACACCATTAACGCCGCAATTTTCGCACGTAGCCGCAAAACGCATCGCTCGATATTACCCAGTCCGTTTTGACTGTAATAATCAATAAATTATTAACAGTACATCGGAACGACCCGGCTCATTTGTGGTCAGAATATCGAGCATAATTAATTATTCTACGCGTGGTACGCGAGATAGACTGGCTATAATTCCCACGGCTGATTAATTTAACCGCACTAACGGACGCGACCTCGAGTCGAGCTGAGTGACATAAATCGCGCAAGCGGAGGAAAACATACTCCCGCTTTTCAGTGAAAATGTCCCGTATAGAAAATTTCTTGGGATCTATTTGGAATCTAGTCCAATTACCCAAAATGATTGTGAATTCTGAGAAGAAATGCAATGGTGGTTTTATTATTTATAAATAAATAAATAAATATATATATATAAAATATATATTGAATATATATAATATTTTTTTATTTATATATAAATATTTGTCTTTCATATTTTTTCATATTTTGTTTTATTTTTTATATGTACCTTGAATATTCCCACTAAACTTGAAACTTTCAGACGACGTTACATTCGAGAAAATATATCTGATATAAAATGTTTCATAATGAATGTTAATACAATGTTGCATAAAAGTTTTGGTAAAACGTTTTATTTCTAACGTC
Organism: Odontomachus brunneus; assembly: GCF_010583005.1. Lineage (NCBI taxonomy): Eukaryota > Metazoa > Arthropoda > Insecta > Hymenoptera > Formicidae > Odontomachus > Odontomachus brunneus. The sequence continues at coordinate 600,085 of NW_022639591.1, forward strand.
AATGGAACGTCGCAAGAACATTGCATTTCGATACTTAAAAAAACTTTATAATGTTTTAAATGAAACGTTACGCGATGTTCAAGCAACATTCCGTTTGTAACGTTTCATATTAAACGTTTTACAACATTTGAATAACATTTCATTTATAATGTGTCATCAGTAATATTTCAAAATGTTAACTGAACGTTATATACGAAACGTTTAGAAGACATTAATTATATAACGTTACATGTATTTGTCATGTAAAACTTTCATTTTGGAGCATTGAGAAACGTTTTAATGACGTTACATATCTGATGTTACTAAAACGGTCATTACATAACGTCATACAAGTGTTGCATATATAACGTTTCACACAAACAATTGAAAGGTACCCAGCATACATTTATAATAAAGATATTTATGTCGAATTATTTTTTAAAAATATTATAAGTATTATATATATATATATATATATATATATATATATATATATATATATATATATATAT